>NC_039300.1:3618201-3710289 GCF_003368295.1 Carassius auratus | reverse complement strand
AAGACACTTTCATCTGCGGCAGTCACATGCCACGCTCCATCACACGCAGACAAGCACTGTCTGGAAGACACTTTCATCTGCAGCAGTCACATGACCACGCTCCATCACACGCAGAAGCATCTCACTGTCTGGAAGACACTTTCATCTGCGGCAGTCACATGACCATGCTCCATCACACGCAGACAAGCACTGTCTGGAAGAACTTTCATCTGCGGCAGTCACATGACCACGCTCCTTCACACGCAGACAAGCGTCTCACTGTCTGGAAGACACTTTCATCTGCGGCAGTCACATGACAGCTCCGTCACACGCAGACGAGCGTCTCACTGTCTGAAGACACTTTCATCTGCAGCAGTCACATGACCAGCTCCATCACACGCAGACAAGCACTGTCTGGAAGACACTTTCATCTGCAGCAGTCACATGACCATGCTCCATCACACGCAGACGAGCATCTCACTGTCTGGAAGACACTTCATCTGCGGCAGTCACATGACCACGCTCCATCACACGCAGACGAGCGTCTCACTGTCTAGAAGACACTTTCATCTGCAGCAGTCACATGACCACGCTCCATCACACGCAGACGAGCGTCTCACTGTCTGAGAAGACCTTTCATCTGCAGCAGTCACATGACCATGCTCCATCACACGCAGACAAGCACTGTCTGGAAGACACTTCATCTGCGGCAGTCACATGACCACGCTCCATCACACGCAGAGAGATCTCACTGTCTGGAAGACACTTTCATCTGCGGCAGTCTCACATGCCACGTCCATCACACGCAGATGAGATCTCACTGTCTGGAAGACACTTTCATCTGCGGCAGTCACATGACCACGCTCCGTCACACGCAGACGAGCATCTCACTGTCTGGAAGACACTTTCATCTGCGGCAGTCACATGACCACGCTCCACCACACGCAGACAAGCATCTCACTGTCTGGAAGACACTTTCATCTGCGGCAGTCACATGACCACGCTCCACCACACGCAGACAAGCAATCTCACTGTCTGGAAGACACTTTCATCTGCGGCAGTCACATGACCACGCTCCATCACACGCAGACGAGCACTGTCTGGAAGATTCTTTCATCTGCAGCAGTCACATGACCACGCTCCATCACACGCAGACGAGCATCTCACTGTCTGGAAAGACACTTTCATCTGCGGCAGTCACATGACCACGCTCCACCACACGCAGACAAGCATCTCACTGTCTGGAAGACACTTTCATCTGCGGCAGTCACATGACCACGCTCCACCACACGCAGACAAGCATCTCACTGTCTGGAAGACACTTTCATCTGCGGCAGTCACATGACCACGCTCCATCACACGCAGACAAGCACTGTCTGGAAGACACTTTCATCTGCGGCAAGTCACATGACCATGCTCCATCACACGCAGACAAGCACTGTCTGGAAGACACACTTAATCTGCAGCAGTCACATGACCACGCTCCATCACACGCAGACGAGCGTCTCACTTTCTGGAAGATACTTTCATCTGCAGCAGTCACATGACCACGCTCCATCACACGCAGACGAGCGTCTCACTTTCTGGAAGATACTTTCATCTGCAGCAGTCACATGACCACGCTTCATCACACGCAGACAAGCACTGTCTGGAAGACACTTTCATCTGCGGCAGTCACATGACCACGCTCCATCACACGCAGACAAGCACTGTCTGGAAGACACTTTCATCTGCGGCAGTCACATGACCACGCTCCTTCACACGCAGACAAGCGTCTCACTGTCTGGAAGACACTTTCATCTGCGGCAGTCACATGACCATGCTCCGTCACACGCAGACGAGCGTCTCACTGTCTGGAAGACACTTTCATCTGCAGCAGTCACATGACCACGCTCCGTCACACGCAGACGAGCGTCTCACTGTCTGGAAGACACTTTCATCTGCGGCAGTCACATGACCATGCTCCATCACACGCAGACAAGCACTGTCTGGAAGACACTTTCATCTGCAGCAGTCACATGACCACGCTCCATCACACGCAGACGAGTGTCTCACTGTCTGGAAGACACTTTCATCTGCAGCAGTCACATGACCATGCTCCATCAGACGAGCACTGTCTACAAGACACTTTCATCTGCAGCAGTCACATGACCACGCTTCCATCACACGCAGACGAGCGTCTCACTGTCTAGAAGACACTTTCATCTGCAGCAGTCACATGACCATGCTCCATCACACGCAGACGAGCGTCTCACTGTCTGGAAGACACATTCATCTGCGGCAGTCACATGACCACGCTCCATCACACGCAGACGAGCACTGTCTGGAAGACACTTTCATCTGCAGCAGTCACATGACCACGCTCCATCACACGCAGACGAGCATCTCACTGTCTAGAAGACACTTTCATCTGCGGCAGTCACATGACCATGCTCCATCACACGCAGACGAGCACTGTCTGGAAGATTCTGTCATCTGCAGCAGTCACAATGACCACGCTCCATCACACGCAGACGAGCATCTCACTGTCTAGAAGACACTTTCATCTGCGGCAGTCACATGACCATGCTCCATCACACGCAGACAAGCACTGTCTGGAAGATTCTTTCATCTGCAGCAGTCACATGACCATGCTCCATCACACGCAGACGAGCATCTCACTGTCTGGAAGACACATTCATCTGCGGCAGTCACATGACCACGCTCCATCACACGCAGACGAGCGTCTCACTGTCTAGAAGACACTTTCATCTGCAGCAGTCACATGACCACGCTCCATCACACGCAGACGAGCGTCTCACTGTCTAGAAGACACTTTCATCTGCAGCAGTCACATGACCATGCTCCATCACACGCAGACAAGCACTGTCTGGAAGACACTTTCATCTGCGGCAGTCACATGACCACGCTCCATCACACGCAGATGAGAATCTCACTGTCTGGAAGACACTTTCATCTGCGTCAGTCACATGACCACGCTCCGTCACACGCAGACGAGCATCTCACTGTCTGGAAGACACTTTCATCTGCGGCAGTCACATGACCACGCTCCACCACACGCAGACAAGCATCTCACTGTCTGGAAGACACTTTCATCTGCGGCAGTCACATGACCACGCTCCACCACACGCAGACAAGCATCTCACTGTCTGGAAGACACTTTCATCTGCGGCAGTCACATGACCACGCTCCATCACACGCAGACGAGCACTGTCTGGAAGATTCTTTCATCTGCAGCAGTCACATGACCACGCTCCATCACACGCAGACGAGCGTCTCACTGTCTGGAAGACACATTCATCTGCGGCAGTCACATGACCACGCTCCATCACACGCAGACAAGCACTGTCTGGAAGACACTTTCATCTGCGGCAGTCACATGACCATGCTCCATCACACGCAGACAAGCACTGTCTGGAAGACACAACTTAATCTGCAGCAGTCACATGACCACGCTCCATCACACGCAGACGAGCGTCTCACTTTCTGGAAGATACTTTCATCTGCAGCAGTCACATGACCACGCTCCATCACACGCAGACAAGCACTGTCTGGAAGACACTTTCATCTGCGGCAGTCACATGACCATGCTCCATCACACGCAGACAAGCACTGTCTGGAAGACACTTTCATCTGCGGCAGTCACATGACTACGCTCCTTCACACGCAGACAAGCGTCTCACTGTCTGGAAGACACTTTCATCTGCGGCAGTCACATGACCATGCTCCGTCACATGCAGACGAGCGTCTCACTGTCTGGAAGACACTTTCATCTGCAGCAGTCACATGACCACGCTCCGTCACACGCAGACGAGCGTCTCACTGTCTGGAAGACACTTTCATATGCGGCAGTCACATGACCATGCTCCATCACACGCAGACAAGCACTGTCTGGAAGACACTTTCATCTGCGGCAGTCACATGACCATGCTCCATCACACGCAGACAAGCACTGTCTGGAAGACACTTTCATCTGCGGCAGTCACATGACCACGCTCCTTCACACGCAGACAAGCGTCTCACTGTCTGGAAGACACTTTCATCTGCGGCAGTCACATGACCATGCTCCATCACACGCAGACGAGCGTCTCACTGTCTGGAAGACACTTTCATCTGCAGCAGTCACATGACCACGCTCCGTCACACGCAGACGAGCGTCTCACTGTCTGGAAGACACTTTCATCTGCGGCAGTCACATGACCATGCTCCATCACACGCAGACAAGCACTGTCTGGAAGACACTTTCATCTGCAGCAGTCACATGACCATGCTCCATCAGACGAGCACTGTCTACAAGACACTTTCATCTGCAGCAGTCACATGACCACGCTTCCATCACACGCAGACGAGCACTGTCTGGAAGATTCTTTCATCTGCAGCAGTCACATGACCACGCTCCATCACACGCAGACGAGCATCTCACTGTCTAGAAGACACTTTCATCTGCAGCAGTCACATGACCATGCTCCATCACACGCAGACGAGCGTCTCACTGTCTGGAAGACACATTCATCTGCGGCAGTCACATGACCACGCTCCATCACACGCAGACGAGCACTGTCTGGAAGATTCTTTCATCTGCAGCAGTCACATGACCACGCTCCATCACACGCAGACGAGCATCTCACTGTCTAGAAGACACTTTCATCTGCGGCAGTCACATGACCATGCTCCATCACACGCAGACAAGCACTGTCTGGAAGACACTTTCATCTGCGGCAGTCACATGACCACGCTCCATCTCACGCAGACGAGCGTCTCACTTTCTGGAAGATACTTTCATCTGCAGCAGTCACATGACCACGCTCCATCACACGCAGACAAGCACTGTCTGGAAGACACTTTCATCTGAGGCAGTCACATGACCACACTCCACCACACGCAGACAAGCATCTCACTGTCTGGAAGACACTTTCATCTGCGGCAGTCACATGACCACGCTCCGTCACACACAGACGAGCATCTCAGTTTCTGGAAGATACTTTCATCTGCAGCAGTCACATGACCACGCTCCACCACACACAGACAAGCATCTCACTGTCTGGAAGACACTTTCATCTGCGGCAGTCACATGACCACGCTCCACCACACGCAGACAAGCATCTCACTGTCTGGAAGATTCTTTCATCTGCAGCAGTCACATGACCACGCTCCATCACACGCAGACGAGCGTCTCACTGTCTGGAAGACACTTTCATCTGCAGCAGTCACATGACCATGCTCCATCACACGCAGACGAGCGTCTCACTGTCTGGAAGACACATTCATCTGCGGCAGTCACATGACCACGCTCCATCACACGCAGACGAGCACTGTCTGGAAGATTCTTTCATCTGCAGCAGTCACATGACCACGCTCCATCACACGCAGACGAGCGTCTCACTTTCTGGAAGATACTTTCATCTGCAGCAGTCACATGACCACGCTCCATCACACGCAGACGAGCGTCTCACTGTCTGGAAGACACTTTCATCTGCAGCAGTCACATGACCATGCTCCATCAGACGAGCACTGTCTACAAGACACTTTCATCTGCAGCAGTCACATGACCACGCTTCCATCACACGCAGTCGAGCGTCTCACTGTCTGGAAGACACTTTCATCTGCGGCAGTCACATGACCATGCTCCATCACACGCAGACAAGCACTGTCTGGAAGACACTTTCATCTGCAGCAGTCACATGACCACGCTCCATCACACGCAGACGAGCGTCTCACTGTCTGGAAGACACTTTCATCTGCAGCAGTCACATGACCATGCTCCATCAGACGAGCACTGTCTACAAGACACTTTCATCTGCAGCAGTCACATGACCACGCTTCCATCACACGCAGACGAGCGTCTCACTGTCTGGAAGACACATTCATCTGCGGCAGTCACATGACCACGCTCCATCACACGCAGACGAGCACTGTCTGGAAGACACTTTCATCTGCAGCAGTCACATGACCACGCTCCATCACACGCAGACGAGCATCTCACTGTCTAGAAGACACTTTCATCTGCGGCAGTCACATGACCATGCTCCATCACACGCAGACGAGCACTGTCTGGAAGATTCTGTCATCTGCAGCAGTCACATGACCACGCTCCATCACACGCAGACGAGCATCTCACTGTCTAGAAGACACTTTCATCTGCGGCAGTCACATGACCATGCTCCATCACACGCAGACAAGCACTGTCTGGAAGACACAACTTAATCTGCAGCAGTCACATGACCACGCTCCATCACACGCAGACGAGCGTCTCACTTTCTGGAAGATACTTTCATCTGCAGCAGTCACATGACCACGCTCCATCACACGCAGACAAGCACTGTCTGGAAGACACTTTCATCTGCGGCAGTCACATGACCATGCTCCATCACACGCAGACAAGCACTGTCTGGAAGACACTTTCATCTGCGGCAGTCACATGACCACGCTCCTTCACACGCAGACAAGCGTCTCACTGTCTGGAAGACACTTTCATCTGCGGCAGTCACATGACCATGCTCCATCACACGCAGACAAGCACTGTCTGGAAGACACTTTCATCTGCGGCAGTCACATGACCACGCTCCATCACACGCAGACAAGCACTGTCTGGAAGACACTTTCATCTGCGGCAGTCACATGACCATGCTCCATCACACGCAGACAAGCACTGTCTGGAAGACACTTTCATCTGCGGCAGTCACATAACCACGCTCCTTCACACGCAGACAAGCGTCTCACTGTCTGGAAGACACTTTCATCTGCGGCAGTCACATGACCACGCTCCATCACACGCAGACAAGCACTGTCTGGAAGACACTTTCATCTGCGGCAGTCACATGACCATGCTCCATCACACGCAGACAAGCACTGTCTGGAAGACACTTTCATCTGCGGCAGTCACATGACCACGCTCCTTCACACGCAGACAAGCGTCTCACTGTCTGGAAGACACTTTCATCTTCGGCAGTCACATGACCATGCTCCGTCACACACAGACGAGCGTCTCACTGTCTGGAAGACACTTTCATCTGCGGCAGTCACATGACCATGCTCCATCACACGCAGACATGCACTGTCTGGAAGACACTTTCATCTGCGGCAGTCACATGACCATGCTCCATCACACGCAGACATGCACTGTCTGGAAGACACTTTCATCTGCGGCAGTCACATGACCATGCTCCATCACACGCAGACAAGCACTGTCTGGAAGACACTTTCATCTGCGGCAGTCACATGACCACGCTCCTTCACACGCAGACAAGCGTCTCACTGTCTGGAAGACACTTTCATCTGCGGCAGTCACATGACCATGCTCCGTCACACGCAGACGAGCGTCTCACTGTCTGGAAGACACTTTCATCTGCAGCAGTCACATGACCATGCTCCATCACACGCAGACAAGCACTGTCTGGAAGATTCTTTCATCTGCAGCAGTCACATGACCATGCTCCATCACACGCAGACGAGCATCTCACTATCTGGAAGACACATTCATCTGCGGCAGTCACATGACCACGCTCCATCACACGCAGACGAGCGTCTCACTGTCTAGAAGACACTTTCATCTGCAGCAGTCACATGACCACGCTCCATCACACGCAGACGAGCGTCTCACTGTCTAGAAGACACTTTCATCTGCAGCAGTCACATGACCATGCTCCATCACACGCAGACAAGCACTGTCTGGAAGACACTTTCATCTGCGGCAGTCACATGACTATGCTCCATCACACGCAGATGAGAATCTCACTGTCTGGAAGACACTTTCATCTGCGGCAGTCACATGACCACGCTCCGTCACACGCAGACGAGCATCTCACTGTCTGGAAGACACTTTCATCTGCGGCAGTCACATGACCACGCTCCACCACACGCAGACAAGCATCTCACTGTCTGGAAGACACTTTCATCTGCGGCAGTCACATGACCACGCTCCACCACACGCAGACAAGCATCTCACTGTCTGGAAGACACTTTCATCTGCGGCAGTCACATGACCACGCTCCGTCACACGCAGACGAGCATCTCAGTTTCTGGAAGACACTTTCATCTGCAGCAGTCACATGACCACGCTCCACCACACGCAGACAAGCATCTCACTGTCTGGAAGACACTTTCATCTGCGGCAGTCACATGACCACGCTCCACCACACGCAGACAAGCATCTCACTGTCTGGAAGACACTTTCATCTGCGGCAGTCACATGACCATGCTCCATCACACGCAGACGAGCACTGTCTGGAAGATACTTTCATCTGCAGCAGTCACATAACCATGCTCCATCAGACGAGCACTGTCTACAAGACACTTTCATCTGAGGCAGTCACATGACCACGCTCCATCACATGCAGACGAGCACTGTCCGGTTCACGGGAAAAGTCTCCAGAGGTGAAAGAATAATGGCCTGCCCCTTGTTCTTCTGAATTAAGCCCAGCTGACTGGTGACTGCATCAACTACAGCTAATCGGGAACTGATCATTCTCTGGTATTGTTTTATTTTTTAATGTGTAAACATTCTTGATTACGGTTAAAAAATTAGATGAACAAAGAACAATCCTTCATAATCGAACTGCCTTATAATTGTGCACACAAATATTTGGGAAAGTTGTTGCGTTCCCTTTAGAGAGACAAATCACACTTTTGTATTTTATCTCTTCAGCAGTAAAATTAGTCACGAAAAACATTGTGCAATAAGTATGCACACAGTATCCTGCCCCACATCACCAGTTTGGTCAGTGTTTTGTTTTTATATAAAATGATGATTGTCCTTTGGCTTTCACCGCTTCCTCTGAAGCAACATCAATGTCATATTCTGAAGCTTGTCTTTCAGGATCTGTGCAGTGGAATGGTCCAGAGCTTTGCTGTTATCATGTCTTGAAACAGGATCGGTAGCCTCATCATACAGCAGTACTTGTTCTTCTCATGTGAAACTCCTACAGCCAGTGTGTGTTCGACTGCTGCTCATTCCCAGAGATATGAGATCATTGTGCAAATTATATGAAATAATCCATTCAGCATTGACATTTGACAGCTTTTTTCTACCAGTCATGTTCTTTAAAATGTTTAAATAAGTGTTAATCAAAATTTAATTTTTAACCCTTAATCCTACCTCAAATAGAGTTTACTCTTAAAGAGCCACACAGATGGGAAATCAAAAATTACCTGTATTACAGTATATGATGTAGCTGTCCATCAGTGTAAACAATGTGCAAAGTAATTAAACCAAAAAGTACACGATTTATAAAGTTACTTCAGAAGAACCAATGGCTAAAATTCATTTTTACCACAATACCAGAGCAGTACAACAAATCCTTGTTGTGTTCACAACATTTCACTGATGACTGCTTTTCTAATCTCGGTGAGAACAGCGGGATTTTCAAAGCGTTTGGCCATAAAAGATGATTCTTTACCAACTTTATTTAGAACAACGAGCATCTCCGAATCACAACGCGAAGTATGATTATGAAGTTATGTGTCTGTTTTCTCCCGAGCGTCTTATCAGTATGTGTGCTGTCTGCAGCCTGTCTGCGCTGATCTTCATGTACAAACACGTCATTAAAATGAAGTGTAACTCCGTGAATACTCAACGAAGAGACATGAGAGAGATATCTATAGAAAGCTTGACATGTCTACTTTATAACTAAACAAGTGCTGCCGAAAACAGATATTCTGTGATAAAGTAATCCATATGAAAACAACGCAATGTCTGTTTTTCACGTCTCCCTTCGTTATATCTAATGTGACCACGCCCCCGCGCTGAACGCTATTCAGATTCAAACTGAAGCACGCGCTTGAATACACACACACAGAAGAAAAAGCAGCGAGACTGTTCAAGTTTTTTATTTTACTGTTTGCTTTAGCGGTAAGAGGAATAAGACATAATTCACCCCAAACAGATGCTATCGCATAGTTTACCGTGAGGTTGTGTGCGGAACAACCAATCAAACCTGACTATGTCAGTTGACCAATCAGAACACAGTATGCTACCGAAAGGTGGGGTTTAAGGAAACTGAATCTTTTGAACAGCTTCGCGCGAACTGTTTGGGGATCTCTGAGAATTGAGGTAATTTTAAAATGATATTTTGACAAAATGACAATGTTTTTTAACCTTGGATGGATTTAAACCTAATGTACAGGACTTATAAACAGTGATAGGAAGCTTAGAATTTTCATCTTACTGGCTCTTTAAGTCCCTTGGGGTTATATAGACAGCAAACTTTTACAGAGCGATTGCATAAGGAAATATACTTTTTTCATATGATAAACTGTATCTTTTTTTTTTATCTAATTCTCAACTATGCATTTATGCTGTTTTTTAGGGGATATTTTTTTCACCTTTTTTACTGCACAATTACTCAGCTTTGCCAAAAATATTGGCAAAAGATTTTTTTTTTTTTTTATGAAAGAATCAATGAAATGACCTAATGGCCATATGTTGGGGATAGAATACTGCCATCTGCTGGTTAGAGAAAAAACTTCCTGGTTTATAGTTGAAGAAGTAAAGTGCAATGAACACATGTATCCAGCAAAGGAACACAGGGACTCATTCATTCTCAGTTCAGTTTCAAGTCCATTTTTCTTCATGTTTCAACTTCTCCCAACTTTATGATACATATTTTGTGAATATGTATAGTTAAACATTCTAATATATATATATACACACACACACACACACACATATATATATATATATATATATATATATATATATATATATATATATATGAATTGTCTGCTTGACCTGCATTTATTCATGCTTCTGGAGATCCTCAAAGCCTTAGCCTATACAAGGTGACCCCAGACGTTTTTGGACATTGAAACATGTTTTAGCATTAGGCCTATATATCAAAATAAGTGCCATTTATTGAAAAAAAAAAAAAACAGTAGGCCTACTAAATTGGGGGGTAGAGGGTTCTTTAAAATCAAAAAAATGATATGCAACTGCCATATTTTGGGATACGAAGGCACTGAACTGTATCTATAAAGCAATGATTAAATACAGGTCACAAACCGCTACAATGCTGGACGCGACGCGAAACAGGACGCTGCGGACGGAGCTTGACGCGTCCGTCTGGACCAGGACTGCGGTGGAATAGTGACGCAGACGACCAGTCGACCAATCAGGGCCTTTGTTTATGCGCGCGGCGGGTTTATTCGACCGACATAGCGCGTTCGAACTTCGCAGACAGCTGCGTTGTTGCGTCGCGTCGCATCGCTTGAGGTTTACTCAGGGTGTTTACTGCGTCACAATTTATAAGTGCATTGTAGAGTATGGCAAGTGGATTAAATGTTCTCTACTGCACCATGAACTCCTTCCAGAACAGTGAACTGTGATTTTTAAACTGTAGCCACATGTAAAGCTTTAGTGACACAAAGCACCGCAGGAGACGCAGAGTCAGCGTTTGACAGAAGCATGGCTGAGCCCGGGACGTGCGCACCTCGCATAAATCACAGCGCGTCTTTAGCTGGAGAAAAGAGGCTATATTTGACTCGGACTAGTGAGGCTGAATGAGAAGACGATGGACAGCCGGCCCGAGAACCCCTCGAAGGCAGCTGGCTATCTGAAGGAGCTGAATAAGATCATAGAGACCCAGCAGACGCTGCTGAAGCGGCAGAAGAGGCGCATCTTTGAGCTGGAGCAGCATGTGTCCGAGCTGTGCGCAGAGAACAGCCGCCTGAGACACGAGCACCAGCGGCATCTGATCAGCTGCAGACTGCGCTCCATCCAGGAGAACACCAGCCCACTGCAGCAGTAAGACTTCTCGAGCACTGCCTTCAAAACATGCTTCTTAATCAGATAGTATGCAGGAGAATGCGAATACAGCGACAGGAGGCTATATGTTGTATCGTTTTTAGAGTTTGGTTAGCTTGATTTAAAAAAATACACAATTGCAGTGTCTGGTACGCCCATAATACTATTAAAGTAGATTGTGCTTTTTTTTTTCTAACAGCTAATAGTTAATGCTTTCAGATATAGTCCCAAGCCTAACCACAATGTGCCCAAAATCATATAAAAAGATTTAGATCTGACTGATCAGCATAGGCTGGTTTAAGAGTTAGACCCTGTCTAGCTAAACTAACTAAACTCTTTTCTGTATTGAAACTGGCATTCTGAATGGATGTGTGTGAGGAATCCTGACTGAAGATATCCAATAGGCAGCAATGTTGCAGATGTTGGTTAAATCTGCTGAAATCAGCAATCAAGTTCAAGAAAAAAAATGAGCACCAAGTGATAACATTTCTAAAGTTAAAGAGGTCTTGGAAACCCTCTGCTACCCCTGTATTTCACACCTCCGCTGCAACTTCAGCGCTGCAGGTGAGATAGTTAAAAATACATCTGTAAAATAACAGAAAAAGTACTGGCAAATCATTTCACATGATATATCAATTCATTTAACAGACATTTCTGTTAACACAATGCAATGAAGTGTAAAATTCAAATACTGGTAAAACACCTGTAAAAATAAATGCAGAGAAATTCATTGAAATTATACAGTAAACTGTGTTTTATTTTTACAGCTTTTTTTAAAGAGTGTAAGTAGATTTTCATACTCCACAACACAACATTTCTATTAGTCTACCGATTTTTCTGGTTGATTTTCTTTCTCTTGCCCAGTCATACTTTCATAAAACTGCTGTGTTGATGTCAACAAAAATGGCAGAATCACTGAATGACTGCTGTCTAGCTGCACTCAAACCTGTTGTTTGAGTAGTTGGGTAAAGCATGTGGCATCTTCTCATTGCTTCATGACTCCTTGAATAAGAGAGGAACAAATAAGAGACTGAGAATGGGATTCAATAACATAGTGCCCTCAAAGGAAATTTCTCTCTGTAACTGGATCTTTGATTGTCTGATAGAATATTTTCAGAATAGACACCAACATACAGTATGCGTCTGTTAACTCTACCATGTGTCTGAGTACTGGTGTCCCAAAAGGCTCTGTAATTGGACCTGTTCTATTTGTTTACTTACTGCACTGATAATAACTGATAATAACTTGACAATAGTCAAGCATAACTCAGTTGAAAAAATTGTCATTCTTTTTGGTCTGATCTTTTTAATTAATTAATTAGGTAAACCGGAACTGGGAGCACTGCCCATAACACCCGATGTACTTGTCTACAGCATTAGAAGAATGGCATCTACGCTAATATTAGTCTGTTTCTCTCTTATTCCGATGTCACCGTGGCCACCAGATCCAGTCTGTATCCAGATCAGAGGGTCACTGCAGTCACCCGGATCCAGTACGTATCCAGACCAGATGGTGATCAGCACCTAGAAAGGACCTCTACTGCCCTGAAAGACAGCGGAGACCAGGACAACTAGAGCCCCAGATACAGATCCCCTGTAAAGACCTTGTATCAGAGGAGCACCAGGACAAGACCACAGGAAACAGATGATTCTTCTGCACAATCTGACTTTGCTGCAGCCTGGAATTGGTTTCTCCCAAGGTGTTTTCTCCATTCTGTCACCGATGGAGTTTCGGTTCCTTGCCGCTGTCGCCTCTGGCTTGCTTAGTTGGGGTCACTTCATCTACAGCGATATCATTTACTTGATTGCACATGATTGCACAGACACTATTTAACTGAACAGAGATGACATCACTGAATTCAATGATGAACTGCCGTTAACTGTCATTTTGCATTATTGACACTGTTTTCCTAATGAATGTTGTTCAGTTGCTTTGACGCAATGTATTTTGTTTAAAGCGCTATATAAATAAAGGTGACCCTTGAAACACCCGGCTTCAGCTAAATCTATTTGTGACGGTTAGGTCTAACATTGTGGTGGAATATGTAGAAAGTCCATCATTGTTTAACATAAAAACTAAAAAAAAAAACTGCTGTGGCAGTAATACTGAGACATTTTCACAAATGTGCTTCTCTTAAAAATATACTTTAAGAAGAGCCCATTCAGTACAGCTGATTGCACTTATTTTTCACAAAAGTATATGACCCATACACTATGCACTCTTCTGAAGCCATGGTTTTATGTGAGGAACAAATGGACATTTAAGGGGTTATGTATAACACTGGAAGCCAGCAGTAAATCAGAGCATTAGTCGATGTGTTTATAGCTTCTTTTCTTATGGAGTGGCCTGACGTTTCTTCAGACAGCTAAGAGGAGAATCACCTCTAATGGCTTCTGTTCTAATGTTACAGTCCAGAGAGCCATTAGATCTGCAGGCATTTGTCATCCAGCTCCAGCATGACGTTTGCATTCAGTCAGACCTTTAAAGATTAAATCCAATATAGCTGTACAATTCATAATTTTACCCTCCCTGGAGCTGATATTTGACATTAGAAACACTAATACATCTAATATATGAGTAATATCAGTCATGAGGAAAATAAGTTCTCTGGTAAACATAACTTGACAAAAGTGTTGACGATACGCTGTACTGTTGTACAATGTAAACTGAGCACACAACACAAACCTTATGTAGTTACTTAAAACAATAAATAACTAAATATGCCTTAACATGTTGTGTGTTTCAATTATGTTGTAGAGCAAAATGTCCAAGTATCGTCAAGTTATGTTTACTGCAGATCTTATTTTACTCATGAATAAAAAATTAATTAAAAACACTAGTCAAGGGGAATCAGCAGCACATTAGTCTTCAGGGTTTTGATGTCACGGTTGCAGCAGGAAAGCACATTACAGTTTTTCTAAACTGCTTAGACACAAAGTCTTTACTTGTCACAGTTTCTGAAATCTGACCCTCAAACAGCAGAAGCACACACCAATCTTCAGAACCATACATACACTAATTAATATTATGGCAAAGGCGTTTGCAAATGTTGGCTTTTGAGATGTGTTTGTGATATTTTGAATGCAGTGCTTCATTTTGCAAGAGATGAGGCATTTTGCATTTTGTGTGTGCAGTTCTTGAATTTGTGTGTAAAGTTTTGAAAATGTGTGTAAGCAGTTAAAAAAAAAAGGTAATTTCTGAAATATTTGCTGAAATTCTTCATATTTGTATAGTGGCACTTGTTAAAAAGCATACTGTATGTTTTTACAATTGTTAAGGTTTACTAAATGTTTTCCATTTCATTGTAACTCTAAATGTGATTTTGATTTGTTCTACTCTGTTTAGATATGTTTTCCTAAAACATTATATTTGTGTGTTTCAGGTCAGAATATGGCAGTACAAGAATCGTCAGGTATGTAGTATGTCTGAGTGGCTGCTAACACCCTGCTAGAGGTGTTTGAGTGTTCATCCGGGTGTCCCACTGTGCTTCCACTCATATGTGCTTCTTCTGCAGACTCTTGTGAAGTGTCTGGAGTCTGTGTTGTGTTTCTGTCTACAGAAGACATGCCTCTCTTCCTGTGGAAACGACAGACCGACAGAGTCCCAGCAGCCTCCGATCAGCCGTGTGGAGGAGACCTGTGCCGTCCCGGCAGTGGAAGTCTGTATCCTTCGGGTACAGTAAACTCTCATCGTTGTTTATATCATATTGTAGGGTGTATACTATACTAGAATTGTATTATTTTTTCAATGACAGTAGGTCTTAACAAGTGAAATGCACTTTTTGGCTTATTTGTAATTATTTCCTTTGTACAATTTGATGAATTTGACTCTTCATTAGTCACTTGTCAATGACAGTAAGTGACCATATTTACAATCATTTATTTTTACACCTGATAGTATATTATAGGTCATACAACATACAGAACTAACATCTTCAGTGCATTGAATTTTAGTATGATTTCAGCCATCGTGTGTCTTGAGAGATCACACCAGATTGTTAATTAACACAGTTGAGCTGAAAGGAAGGTTTCAGGTTCAAAAAGAGATGAGGCACTATCAGAAGCATTTGTAGCATAATCAGCAGAGAGTGGGAACGAGGGTTGAGATGGGTTTCGCAAACACTGTTTTTATACAAAAAACTCTTTATATAAAAGTGAGTGTCAAGGAAAATTTTAAAATAACTGAGCATGTCAAGCCTGCTTTAAAAAAACTCTGTAAAAGAAACTACAGAAGATTTTATTAATTTAATTCATATACTTGTTTCTCAGACAATTTTGGACAGCATCAGACTCATAATAATGTATTATATCTTATATTCATTAGGTAAGTAGTTGGAAAAAATTAAGTATTTAATTTTGAAGGGGCGTAACATTCCGTCACATGCTTGAAGCATTCGGCCAATCACAAAGCACTGGATAGCTGGCCAATCAGCATACACTTTGCTTTTCAGACTGAAAAGCCTTGTTAAAATCGACACATTTCAGAAGGCGGGGCATAGAGGAGAAACAATAATGTGCATTATATGGAAAATAATGTGTTTTTTGAACCCTAAACTGAATTAACACAGTGGATTACACCAAATACACATAACAAATGTTCTTTTTTAGCAGCATCATATATTATAATAAATATTTTCAAATGCAATCAGATTAAAATTAATAATTAATTCACATTTTTGGTTCTGTTAAACAAAGGGTTACTGTTTAAATTAATAAAAAAATATGATTTAATAAGATATACATTATTTTTAATATTAGTTTTATTTCTAAGTGACCCAACCGGGGTTGATCAAGTCCCGACTTGTGTCTAGGTAGCTCTACCCATATCTCTCCCCACTGCTTCTGTGACTGGATTAATGTCCCTTCGTCTACTGGCCTCTGATGCCCAGCATGATGTAGACGCTGCAGAGAGGCTGCAAACCTAAGACTGGTTGCCCACTGAAACTAAGCAGGATTGAGCCTGGTTAGTACCTGGATGAGAATCCTCCTGGGAAAACTAGGTTGCTGCTGGAAGAGGCATTAGTGAGGCCAGAAGGGGTGTTCACCCTGTGGTCTGTGTGGGTCCTAATGCCCCAATATAGTGAAGGGGACACTATACTGTCAACAGGCACCGTCTTTTGAATGAGACATGTAAGCGAGATCCTGACTCTCTGTGGTCAGTAAAAAATGCCATGGCACTTCTCATAAAGTGTAGGGGTGGAACACTGTTCACCGCACCTAGCTAGACTTCTAGCTCTTGGTTGGTGGTTCAGATGGATGCTGTGTCTCTCAGACCGAAGTCAAACATCTTCCCCAGGCTCTTTCTGTGATAGATGGTATCTGGGTAACCAAGTATAAAATGAAAATTGCCTGTGACCTTTCCTTTCTTCAGCATCAGGAATCTGGACTTTGCTGGCTTAAATCTCATGTGAGCCTAGGTCATCCCAGCTCGATGCAGTTGTCACAGTCAGGTCATCCATAACATCTTTAATTGGTGGTTGTCGGATGCCAGTATTTGAGGGGGTCGTCTACACTGCACCTCAGCTGAGCTTTACCGCTTCACCAGCATGTTCATGGCAAGTGAGAAAAGGATCACTGAAATAGTGATTATCCTATTTCTGAGCTCAAGGCACTCAGCAGTAAGTGGTTATAGTGGTTTCAGTAACTTAGGCTGAAACCACTGTAACAGTCCAAGATGAGATCTGTGAACCACAGAACCACCAAGTCCCCTTTGTTCTCCCAGGCCTCCCTAATCAGCTGAGTGACACACCTGTGTGCTCTGTACACCCTGGCACCTTCGGGATTCCTCCTTTCTGGACAAAAGTATCAACATATGAGTTCCTCAGGTGCCTTGCAACAATGCTGAAGAATATCTTTCCTTCAACACTGAGCAGAAAGATGATTCTTAATTGATCAATGTTCTTTGAATCTTTCTCCTTTGGAAATCACACTCCTTCTGTGTACCTCCACTGGTGGGCTACCTTGCCTCTCCTCCATATCCCCTTTAGGATCCTCCATTGCCTCTTTTAGTTTCGCTCTTTCTCTCTCACTCCATTTTCACATTTACATTTAGTCCTTTTGCAGATCATTTTGTCCAAAACGACTTGCAATTGGGGAATACACCCCAAGAATTCTTCTTACAGAGCCAAACAGACACAGGAAGTGCTCATAATGCCAAGTTTCAGGTATTTGTTCAAATAAGTACAAGCTAGAAAGTGAAGGAATAAATAAAGAGAAATATTTTTTTTTATTTTTTTTATTTAGGATGAAGTCAAGTAGCGTCAAAAGAAATACGTTTTCAGCTGTCAAAATTAAAATTCAGCATTCCAGATAGGGGTGGGAAGATCATTCCACCAGCCAGGAATGGTGAACGAGAATGTTCTGGAAAGTGATTTTGAGTCTCTCTGTGATGGTACCACGAGGCGTCACTCACTAGTGGATCTCAAACTTCAGGAGGGGAGGTAGATCCGTAATAGTGAGTGGAAGTAGACCAGTGCTGAGCCTGTGGCTGTTCTATATGCAGGCATCAATGTCTTGAACTTGATGCGAGCCGCAACTGATAACCAGTGCTATCAGAGATAATGTGTAACATGGGCACTTTTGGGCTCGTTGAAAACCAGTCGTGCCGCTGCATTATGAATCATTAGAAAGAGGTTTGATTGTGCTTGATGGAAGTCCAGCCAGAAGAGCGTTGCAGTAGTCCAGCCTAGAAATGACAAGGGCCTGGACATGAAGTTGTGCAGCATGCTCAGTTAGAAAGGGCCTGATCTTTCAGATGTTGTGCAAAGCAAACCTGCAAGATCGAGCAGTCTTTGCAATGTGGTCTTTGAAAGTCAGCTGGTCATCAAAGGTTACACCAAGATTTCTGACCATGTGGATGGGGTTGTTCTCTTGGTGGTCTGATTGCTTCTATTGTTCTCAATCGTAAGTCGTTGGATAAAAGCATCTGCTAAATGATTAAATGTAATTGGGCTCTTACCACTCAGTGACACAGTGGGTTCTTCCTCTCAGAAGCCGCAGTTTGTGCTGCTAGCCCCAATACCATCTTTTCAAACTGTCTGCTGTCCCTCCCACCATCACCCACTATTCTTGGTAATCAACCAGCCTCTTCCTGGAAGTCACTGGTCAATCTGACATTACATGACAATCACAGTACAGTGAATACTAGCCATAGTGTAAATTGCAGCCACATTAACAGTGTAGCCTAAATGTGTCTGATCACATGATGTCCTACAGGGAAATGCATGTTTGTTTTGTGAGAACAGCCATCTGTACATATTCTAAAGGCTTGTTTTATAAAAGGTTACAACCCCCCCAAGCAACCCCAAAATACATTTCTTAGTAAATATACATTACTACATGTATATATTAGGCTTTTCATCATCATTTATGTTGCCTGTGCATTGATTTTCTACTGTCTATACAACCTGAGCTTGTATAGTTGAATATTAATTGCATGCTAATGAATGCCTTTTGAAGATTATTGAATGAACCCTTTGAGCTATGCATGTACACACTATTGCACCATCCTTCAGTGGCACAGGCGTTCATCTGATGTGAACCAGGGGAAGGTGCAGCAGTAGAGTCTTCCTCTTTTCTCACTGCTCTTCTCACTCTTCTATAGTTTAACAATGCATGCTTAATACTGTGTCAGAGCACAGATAGACAGGCAGAGGCAGATGTTAATGGAAAAATATTCAAAAGTTTTGATCAGGTTATTTGGCATGGTCTCTGAGCTTTGTAGTTAACTGTAATGCCATCTGGTGGCTATATTATGCTACTGAACCCCATCATCAAGAAATGTGCCTATTTATTTTAAATATGTGTGAGATATGCTTATGCTTGTGGAGTCTTTAGTATTTTTGTCAGTCATTAGACAACCTGACCTCAGATCATTCCTATGAATCATTTATGTGTGAGAACTTCGTTTTTTAAAACTCAATCTTTCATTCCATTTTTTAGTCAAAGAGAAAGAGGTCAAATACTGTAGCTTCACACACTATTTTAATGCCCTTTCTGCCTCAGCTTGTGTATATTAGAGTTAAATCTGCCTTGTGTTTTAGTCCGATAGAATAGAAACAGCCCTTTGTTAGACTTGCATGGCAGAGCAGTGAAGACACGCTCTCAGGCCCATTTTTAGCACAGATACACAGCAGAAAATAGAGGTCTTAGAGGTGGAAATCCCAGCCGGGCACCATCACTGCCATTATATTGCTGCTTGCTTTCCATGGGACACAAACAGGCACTTTTTAGAAATTAAATCTCATTTGAAAAAAAAAAAAAAAACTCACAAGCTACTGTATATGCATTCAGGATTTATAGTCCCTCTATCACCAATACAGACCCACAACCTGCATGATAAAATGGATGGGAACTAAAATGCCAGAGTCCTGAGTGGAGTGCCCTCTATTGGAGTTTATGGGCACTCCAGCTAATGATCATGACAACTTGATGCACAAATTCATTTATTGCTACATTTAATTTATTATTATTATTAATAAAATGTATTTATTAATGGTCTTCTCCATGACTCACCTTCAGTGCTTAATTCACTATAGCTTCACTAGATTATAATCATCTTCCTAACCCATTATTCCTTGGGATTAAATACAGTAATAGACACAGGAAGACATTCTTTATTATGTATGAAAAGAAACAGCTTAAAATATCTAAAGCTTTAGGTATACAGTGAACACATCCACGCTGAAAATCCGGGATTGATTTTATACGGTAAATGAAAATAATTTTGATATAAAAAAAAAAAAAGAAGCAATGACAATCTTCCTTGTTTCATGCACAAATACCGATACACTAATGCAAATGAAAACCTCTGCATTCACACACACGTTTATATTGGTACAAATCGCTGCATGTTCGTATAATTCTGAATTTCACAGATACAAGTCGACAGGCATTTGGTTGTGGATAGTGAGATTCATTTGCAACATTTATCAAGTTCATGGATAATTGTGTGTGCATTTGTAAGTAAATTTAAAACTAATTTCATCCCATAATGCACAGACACTCCAACACCAGAGAAAGACAGATTTAGCATGGTAAATCTGCAAAAATCAGATAATGATCCCACAACACTAAATTAATGTGGCTGTTGTGGTTTGTCTGCGTCTGTCTTCCTTGCTTGACCTCTGGCTGTGATGTTGATGTATTATTACGTGTGTAATGGGTGCTGCGTCCAGGATCTCTCTCCTCCTGTTTCTATGGAGACCAGAGAGCCAATCAGCTGCCCTGTGGACTGAACTAAAGGCTGCAGATGGAGGAGGCTGAGCATGTCCTGCACATTAAGAAATCTCTCTCTCTCACACACACATTTCCTCAGCAGCATCTGTGAATTGCTGTCCTCGTCCTGCGCAGTGTCCGTGTTTGCGTGCTGATGTAAGTGTGTGATGCGTGTGTGACGTCACGGGCCATGAACGCAGTGCTGTAGCGTTGAGCAGACTGAATGAGACCCGCGGCCATGGCACACAGACTCGGCGTCATGTGAGTATCAGATGCGGTCCGCATGCATGACAGCGCTCGACGGATGCGTGAGGCTGTGTGATTGTGTGCGTGCGTCCGGATGGCGAGGCGAGTTCTGTATCGGTCTCAATGTGTTTGGGATGTGCTGATGCAGTAAATGGCAGTGATAGCTCTGTGCTTGCTCTGCTGAGCTGAGGTGTTTTCATGTGCCGTAGAAACACGAGGAGCTGTGTGTGTGTGTGTGTGTGTTTGGCTGTGGCTGATGTGTATTATGACGCAATATCGCAGTCACATGTTTAGAGCACAATGTGCTGCTATAAACTGTGATTTGTGATGCATTTCTCCTTCATGTGCAGTGTTCAGTCTGGCCATCTCTCACATAAATAACTGCAGAAATGCTTTGGATTTTATTTTTGTAATCTGTTTATTCTTGCTCTTGTCAGCATATAAAGTGTACATTAGGCACGTGAAGCAGCATCAGAGATGTGTGAGTGTTCATTGGAGATTCTGTCCTCTGAAGGGCACTAGTTCATGGGTTGAAGGCTATTTGGGCTCTTTGTAGGACGTTCCAGTGGTGATTCAGTAAGGAACACTAATATCCTGCTTGTGCTGCACAGCCTGTTCTTTAAACTGACAGCTAATTGTTTATTCATTTATTCATTTATTTTTTCAAATAACATGCAGATCAGTATGATGTGTGCAACGATAACATTTCCATTAATAATATGTCCCACATGACGTCATCACATTGCATTTATTTCAGCCAGTGGCGTCCAGTTATCATTATAATCAGACAAATATTTATTTAGTTAATTTGTGTTGTTAGACAGATATTGTTGTGATAAAGCTCTTGTATTTCTTTACTGTATTCTTACACAATTTCAGAAAAACAAATTACAAAAAATGTAAATGAAAAATTATTTTTATTTATTTATATATTAATATGGTTACATAATAATAATAATGATAATAAAAACAATTACTATCATTATTATTATTACTAAATTAAAAACAGGAAGTACGAACAAGACATCCCTTTTATTCATTTATTTATGTTATTATTTATTATTATTTTTTACAATAAGCAACAACCTTTATTTATTATGTTAAAGCCAGGAACATTATGATATCTGGTGGCCAAGATGAGTTGCATGTGATCCCCAATGAGAAGTGATTATGTTTTTACAAACATTTGAATGCATTAATGACATTTCAGCTGTATTTGTGAACTATTCCTGTTGTGTTGATGTAAGTGTGAGGACGTCTGTGACTGAAGCAGTGTGTTGTGTATGTGACAGCAGTCTGGCGCAGAGCTACATAAAGACCTGAGGACTCATGGACTCACATCTTCACCTCTCATTTATTCATCTATATCAGACACAAACACAGCAAACTCTTTATAAGGCGATTGTTTCACAGGATCAGAGCACTCGTAATGTTATCTGGAGATGAGAATCTGCTAAAAGCAAGCATTTTATTTATTTTAAGAACAGCTAGGAAAGAGTGTTCTCCTGTCTGAGAGTGAATCCTGGTCTGAACACAGTGAGCAGAGAGAGACTGATGGGCTGAAGTGTGTCTGTAGATGGAGTAGATGAGCTCTTTGTTTCTCCTCGTGTCGTAGGGGTGTAAATGCTCTCTCTGAGTCAGGTCAGAGGTGCTCAGGATGCCTCTGTCAAACCTCTGTCCGCTCTCAGTCCTCTCACACGTTACCTGATGCTCTGTGCTGTTCGTTTTCTCTCTCTGTGTCTCACTTTACAGGTTTTGCGTACTGTTTAATATACGTTTCACAATTATAGTAGCTGAATTGATTTGCAGTTTAATGGAAGACAGCAAATGTAATTGTTGTTTAATGAAGTCTTTGCTTCGGGGTATTTGTAAATATGAAAGATGTGAATCTCTAAATATTCTGAGTGTGATGTGATGTGACTGCTCTCTCCTGTTTTTTTTTTACATTGTTTATTGTAATTACAGTTTATGAGAATGAGTTATGTTTGTTTCTACTGTATATCAAGCTGTCTAATGAGTTTTAACGAGTGAATGTCATGTGATTTGATAGATATTGCTTCAATTTAAGCAAGAAGACAATTGGATAAAATTGATTTGAATAACCAACAAAATATATGTATGTGTGTGTATATACAGGTGCATCTAAATTATTATTATTTTTTTTACTTATTTCAAAAAGTAAAACGTTCATATAGATTCATTACATGTAAAGTAAAACATTTTGCACAAAAAGTATTCTTGTATCTTCTGTTTGAAATGACATGAGGGAGAGGAATTTATGACAGAATTTTCATATTTGGATATAACTAAGCCTTTAAAGCTCATGAAAGTCAAAAATCCAGTATCTCAAAATATTATAGTATTTACATTTGAGTAGAAATTGTGTAGAAATCCCCTAACCTGGAGTCTGGAGGAAGACTGGAGAGGCACAGAGTCCAAGCTGCTTGAAGACCAGTGTGAAGTTTCTGAAGTCAGAGGTGATTTGGGGGCAACGACGTCTGCTGGTGTTGGTCCATTGTGTTTTATCATGTCCAGAGTCTTCTCGGAGATCCAGAAACACTTTATGCTTCCATCTGCTGACAAGCTTTATTGAGAGACTGATTTCCTTTTCCAGCTGGACATTAGCACCTGCCCACTTTGCCAAAACCACTTCCAAGATTTGATGACCATGATATTACTGTGCTTGATTGACTGAAGCCCATGTGGAATCTGTGATGTTTTCAAGAGATCGATGAGAAACAGTGGATACGAGCTGAGGCTCAGTGGTCCACAGCAGCCTTTTATTATTATTAAAATATATATATAGCTTAGGAAATATTATAGTATTTGGAGATACTTGATTTTTGACTTTAACTAGCTGTAAGCTCTAATCATCAAAATTAAATCAAAAACACTTTTGAAATGTTTTGCTTTACATGTATGTAGAATATATGAAAAATTTAACGAATATACAAAAAGGACCTTTTTCACAATATTGTATTTTTTTAGATGCACTTGTATATATATATATATATATATATATATATATATATATATATATATATATATATATATATATTATAATATAATATATATATTTTTATACATTTTATTGTGTTAATTAGCTGTATTTTATTTATTTTTTTGTTATTTTTAACCTAAACAAAATAACCCAACTGCAGTTTGATTGAGATTCACAATGGAAAAACATTTTTGTTAAAAACATTTGATGTTTTTCTTGTATATATTTCTCCTCCAAGCACTTTTTTTAATGATTTTGCGACTCAGATCTGAAGCATTGTGAATCAGTTTGCAGCTGACAGCTGCATTATTTTCTGCGGGTTGTGAATCTCTTGTGTAAATGTAGCCTGTTGAATCTTTGAATGTGGCTCAATTTGCTCCCTAGTGGAGTGCTCCTTTTACATATTATTATTTTTTTATATATATATAGATTTGTTGTATTTTTATGAGATTTTAATTAAATATTACTTTTGATCAGATTTGGTTAATGTCTTTATATTATTAGATTATTTTTTAGAGCTGTCTGTCCTATTATTCTCATGAACTGGAATTGTATTAGCTTATTTTTGAAATTGAACTAAAATGATGTGAAACGTGTTATAATAGACCAATCTCTTGTCAGTGGTCACACAGTTAACTGGTGGCAATACTGACCGCAGTAGTTGGACTCAAAGCAGAAGCCCAGTGCTGTTGAGAGATGACACTGATGTGCTGAGCAGCTTCTCACTCCCAAAGTGTCTGAGCTATCAGTGACACTACGTTTATCTACTGTACTCTACAAACCTGTACTATCTCCTTTCTTTCTTTTGATGTGACTGGTAACCTCAAAGTAGATGGGAATATTGTGGATTTAAACTTTGGGTTATATTTTGACATGATATACTGTGTGAAAGCTAAATGTATTTATATACATGACATGCAGGGAAAATGTATATATGCTGTATTGTGGACACAGATTAATAATTCAGTCTTCATTTGTTTCTTTTTGGTTAAATTGTGGCCATGATTCACCAACGTGTTCCCTCATTTTAGTAAAGAGTGGTTACAGATAAGCACAACAGAAGATAAGATGAACAGATAAACCATAGAAATGGTCAGACCAATTCTCTGTTGAATTCGTTGTGACTTATCTAGCTACTTTTTTTTGTATACAACATGCTGCTGTATTTCTGCCTTCATTGAGTGTGCATGTGCTGCAGACACTGGGATTGGTCTATACTCAGGAATAGAGATATATAGAGATATATAACGCTTGCTTCAGTGAACGGCCTGGAGAGAAGTCAGAGGAAGCCTAGACCAGCGCTTCTCAACTGACCCTGAAATCAGTCTCGCATCTGTTTGGGAAATAAAGTGCAGATAATAAAATGCAACCAGTGGAAAAAACTCTTCAACCTTCTCATTTTTTTTTTGTTGACATCTGACCAACTGTTGTCATTTTGGCACATTTATTGGAGGCCAAATGATAAAGATGCCAGCACGAGAGGTCTTCACAGAACATGAACAAATCTACACAAGATAACCTGTCTATATTAAATACAGGTGAATGGATACATTGCACTTCTGCTGCAAAATGATCAGTTCTCATATTTAGCTTATGTCGTGTTAACGGGATAGTTAACATTAGATGTGTTTCCACTGTCGGGCCAGTGCGAGCCAGGGGTTCACACACGCCCTTTACACGCATCTCAGAAACAACGTCACGCAACCCCATCATTTCACCAACAAAGGGAAATTTCAGAAAACAAAGAAATAAGTCACTGGAACATGCGCGATCACACAGGAACATGATAAAAGCGCCCGTGTGTTTGCATGCTTTGTTAAATATTCAAATTCAAAAGCATCGATGTTTTACTATAGAATAAGTGATACATTGATCATAATGAATTAACTTATCAGGACTCAAAATTAATCACACTGAAATACACTTATTTCTATTTTATTTATTTATTTTTTAACGTTTAAGCGTTATGAAAATAGCCTCCATATTCAGTCAAGTCTGTCTCTGTTTATTTGTAGCCACAGTAGCCTATATACGTCACATTTAGAAAGAATGACAATATCTCTATTTTTATAAAAGCTCCCGAACATAAAAATATTTTTATGATAAGCTACGGGGAGCTAAACTCTCCAGACGAGACTAATGACATTTAAAATATGTTACTAAATAAATTCATGATTGTGGTAGAGAATAAGAAGCTGACGTCTGATTTCTCCAGCGGACACATTTACCATGTTTGCCAGGGGTGTAACGGTACGCAAAAATCACGGTTCGGTACGTACCTCGGTTTTAAAATCACGGTTCGGTTCATTTTCGGTACAGTAAGGGAAACAAATGCAAACATTAAACCGCAGGTTGCTTATTAATATTTTTAACAATTTTTTTAAATTTTTTTAAAATACTTTTTAATAAAATATATTTAAAATAAGAAAAGAATAAGAAATAAAATACTGCTGCAAAGTTCTGCACTAAATAAAATACTCTCAGTCTCAAACCAATATCATATAATAAAATATAATGAAAAATCTAAATAACTATGATTACAGTGCAGCATTACCAATCCCTCAGATTTCGTTATTGCGTTGGACCGATCAGAATTAAGAGCAAAGGTCTGTTTAAATGCCGACGGGAGCTGCGTTTGAATTACAATTGTTTTATTCCTAGTTGTAGTGATGTTCACACTCGCGTGATGCCTTTTGAAAACCTTAGGCCGGTGACACACTGGCATATTGCACCTGTCAAACATAGTCTATTTTACCGTCAATACTGTTGACGGTGTCCTTTATTAGCAGGCTTTATATTTATGCTCAACATGAAGTATAGATATTGTTGTCGTGAAGACAAGATCCTGGTCTGTTGGCAGTCTCCCTCTATGTTACTTACAGCAGCAGCGCCACGTCAGGCATGATTCTGGTGTGTAAAGACACAGAAAGCGTGAAGCAGCCATCACACAACTGACATGCAGCAGAAAGGCCATGCTCACGCATCGCAGCCAGTGTGTCACAACCTTAGAATCAGCTGCAGGGCAGGAGTCTTTAAAGTCTTTAATACTGGAGTTTTAGCTGGTATCTTTCTGAAATGATCCGCAGCGCAGAGGTTTCTCCAGATGCGGAGAAACTCCACCTTTGTTCATAACCCCTCCTCTATCCCCAGCTGGCCCCCTTTTGCCCAAGGTTTTCTACGGGCCAAAAAACCCTGGCCGTTGGCCCCAAGGAAGCCCCGGCGAGTCACGATCAAGCCCCGGAAGTGACAGTGGAAACTCGACTGGTCCTGGCACGCACTAGCACGCCCGCTTTAAGCTCGCCAGTGGAAACACGTCTAGTGTGTGTGATTTACTCTCCTTCAAGTTGTTCCAAACCTGTGTGAGTTTCTTTCTCTGTTAAAAGAAGATATTTTGCTGAATGTGGGAAGCCAAACGGTGTCTGGTTCACATTGACTTCCATAGTATGAAAAAAATGATCTTCTTTATAAACATAAACATCTTCTTTCTCATTCAATAAATGTGCCAAAATAGTTTGGTCGGACATCAGCAACAAAAATGTAGGTTGCATCTATGTAGTTCGAGGTCAGAACATATCTGTTCACCTTTGTACAGTACACAACATTGTGTTTGGGCATGAAGCAATAGTTAGTGAGAAGTGCTGTCCCAGAGAGTGCACTGATGTGTGCTGTTCTTATAGTGTGCTTCTATCACAGGGATGAGAGTGTGCTGCATCAGTTCTGCAGGAATCACATCTGCCTGGCCACGGATCTGTCCTCATCCGCTCCTGAGGGAATAAATGTCTCTGTGTGTGCCCTCACATTCACATGTAGCAGCACAGATGGCAATCTTTCTGCAGTAGTTCCTTTCATAATCGCTGGAAGAACACAAGTGTAGCGCTAGAACGTTTGACTACAGTCAAGTGTTGAGCCTCAGACGTGTAGCTCTGTTACAAACAGTGTGGACAAGCACTGATTCAGGACTCGGAGTGATGCATGAATGAAAAGCAATATCTATTTAAGTTACTGTATAATAACAGTGTTTGCTTTGCCTGATATCAGTAGTTTATTGTCTTGACCATGTATTGAATCATATACAAGATTCAAATTAAAAGTTACTGTATATGATTATTATTTTTGTATTTTATTTATTTATTTCTTTGGCACTCAATATCTGTAGAGTTGAATGTTTTTCTTTCACGTGTGCCTTGTTTCTTAGTTTCAATCTTTATCTTGAGAGATTAATAAGGACTGTGTTCAGATTGTGCTGTATTCAGTTTATCATGTTTATTTTATGTGAAACACTATGTAATGATAAAATGAGAGTATGGTTTAAACCGTAGTATGCTGCAGGGTTGCCACATAACCTCATGACGTTGCATCATCACATATATTTATGATGCTTTTCTTTCTTTCTTCTTTTTTTAAATTGTTTATTTTTTTATTACTTTTAAGTGATTTAAGAACAAGTTCAGGCTGATACTTTCTGTTCATTTGTCACACTGTAAATGAAAGCCGAAGGCTGGGAATAGCAATGTGGCAGATGTTGTTCTCTACAGTAAGTCAAGTTTATTTATTTAGAGCTTTTCACAATACACATTATTTCAAAGTTGCTTTACAGAAAATCATGATGTTGATGTTTAATAATGTTTATATTATCTTATTCTTACTATCTTGCTTTATAGTCGCATTTGGCTGATTCAAGCTGGGTGATAGTTAACAATTTGAGATGATAAAAGCAACTGAGCAGTTGAGATCTGCTACAGTTCATGGTAAATATCATCACCCTGTGTGAGTAGAAAAAAGCTAGTCATATTTACATAGCTAGCTTTAAATAAAGAGCTGGCTGATAATATCGGTTACATTTAGCGACAAAATCCAAATAAATAAATATGACTGTCTTTCTGGATGCTGTATGTCCATATTGTATTCATACTACATGTGTACAGGATTGTGTTCCCGGGGTTGAGGATGACCCATAGTTTACTGTTTCATGAGTGAAAAGCCCTCGTCCTCGCTCTAGTGAACAACACAAGTCAAGTCATCTTTATTTATATAGTGCTTTTAACAATACAGATTGTGTCAAAGCAACTGAACAGCATTAAATAGGAAAACAGTGCGTCAGTAATGCAAAAAGGCAGTTCATCACTGAATTCTGACACAGGCCATTACATCAAGATCTGTCTCAATCTCAGTTCATATTTCTAAGTGTGAAAAGTATGTTGTGCGCTGATGTATACATTAAAAATTCACCAGCAATAGCATGCTCTCTTATGTACCTTTGGTGTACTATTTTCAAAATCCTATGATTTTGTCTACTCAATCTCTCTAGCTTGAATATTGTGAGTGGATAGTGAATGAATTGATATTTTTATGTCACTTGTAAAACAGAGATCGCTTCAAAGCAAGTTCACAGTATTGAACATGGAAGTAACAAAATAAATGATGCAAACTTTAAAAATGATGCAAATCCAAAATGTGCTATAAAGCATGTATAGTAAGACCATAATGTAGTGCCATTATTTAGCTCCAGTCAGTTCAGTGTTGATTCAGTTCAGTTCAATAAGTGTGTAAAGTTCACTCATTCTGAAACAAGTTCAATTCAGCTATAAACAGCTCTACTGAATATTGTTATTGTCATCATTCAGCTCAATTTAGTTCAAGTTTTGTTCTCATCTGATAGTGTCAGTGCTGTCAAATCGATGATATTACTGAACTTTAGGTCTCTTTGAGACTTCAACTAATTAAGCCAAAGGCAACAGTGGCATGTTTTAAAACTGCATCATCTGAGTGTGTTCTCTTCTTTATGACCTCTAATGCTGATGGCTGATGCTCACAGACTCATGAATACTTTAGTGCATCAGTCCATGCTATAAACTGTGACTGTCTCTGCTGTGAGCTGCACTAATCAATTCACACTGAAGCTAGCATGAAGGTGCAGGAGCTACTGAGGAGTGAATGTGATGGCATCATGATGTTGTGCTGAATTACCTCATGATACCTGTATGCTACCTCATGACTCAGAGCTCTGGTAGGGTCTAATTTGAGTCCTTTTATTAAAAAAAAAAAAAAAAAACACCTAAAGGGGCATTTTCTTCTTTTCATGTGAATGCTAATGAAGTAGACAGGCAGCTCAAGTTCATTTGAATTTCACTGCATCCCAAAGTTAAAGTTTATGTCCAACAGAAGATTAATAAATTATGGTGTGGCCTGTTCAAAGACACCAACTTGCATGATTGCAGCGTTGCAGTAAATACAATAAAGAGTGACATCATATTACAATCGATGAAAGCATCATATTACAATCAATGAAGAGCTTTGGCCTTGAAGTTATGAATGAATGAACCTTTCTGCATCTTGACAATGTGCTTTTTTATGTGAGAAAAGAGCAAACACTTAAAGTATTAACCACCTGAACAGCTAGCATATTAATAACACCCACTCACAAAACCTTCAATAAGTCATATATATATATATATATATATATATATATATATATATATATATATATATATATATATATATATATATATATATATATATTACTTGTTAATCTCTTGTTTCCCTCCCTATTATACCAATTTTATTGTCACCCATAATATACAATTTTTGGAATTTCTAGATTTCTTATCATGATTAGAATGCCACTTAAAGGTTACAAAAAATAAATAAAGAAAAAGAAAATAAATTTGTATAATGTTTAAGTACAAGTAACTTCATAAGGATGCTCTGAGAATGTTGGACTAAGAAGGTTTTCTCAACATTGTAAGAATGTTCATCAAGTATGAATAATGTCATAAGGATATTTAGAAGAATGTTGTTCAAAGAACGTTTTGTTTGTTTTTGTTAAAGAAAGTTGTGAGAACATTCCATTTTAGCTTGGCATTTTTCCTATCAAATGTCTCTCAGAAGGTTTCACAGCCTATTGATATCAAAAGACTGGTTTCCCACTGAAGCCTGGTCAGTACCTGGGTGAGAGTCCTCCTGGGAAACTAGGTTGCTGCTGGAAGAGGTGTTAGTGAGGCCAGCAGGGGGTGCTCACCCTGAGATCTGTGTGGGTCCCAGCGCCCCAGTGTAGTGATGGGGACACTATACTGTCAACAAGCACCGTCCTTCATATGAGATGTTAAACCGAGGTCCTGACTCTCTGTGGTCAGTAAAAATCCCCCAAATTCACCCACTGGCCTCTGACCATCATGGCCTCCATATCTGCTGATTGGCTTCATCACTCTGTCTCCTCTCCACCAGTAAGCTGGTGTGTGGTGAGCGTTCTTAGTTATTATTATTATTATTAAAATAAATGCTGTACATTTTTCATGCTTCTTAGTGGCTCTGTTCTCAATAATGGTCTTTTGGAGGAGCACTTGAGCCTTACTGATGAGTCTAATGAGAAAAGCTGCTTTACATTTCTCAATTTACTGCAAAGCTGCACTGTTTTTCAATGCAGTAGAATTATTATACACTGTGGTTTCTGCACATGACATCATAGTTTTGAGGATGAGGGAGTCCCTCCCCTCTGACAGCCCAACCACCAGAGTATTGTCAGCAAACCATTTGCAAGTTCAATAGTGATGTTGTTGCCAGGCAACCGACATTCAGCATATATAGGTGGAGATCTCTTCATGGATGCAGTGAAATGCACTCGTAGGGAACAGCTGAGGAAAATCCTGCAGCAAGGAGCACCTGCACTCTGGAAGTTCACTCTCAGATGCCAATCTGATACAATTTATATAGTATATGCTGAGGTGCATGTCAGTGACTCCATCCTCTGGTGTTTGCTGGATCTGTATGTGAAGACGCTGAAGCTGATGCAGTGAGGGTGGATCTAGAGCTGACCTGGTTTCCTTATCAATGAGCCGAATGCTGTAGGAATCTCCTCCTGGATACACAGTGTAACGGCTTGCTTGTGAGCTCTTGAGGATGCTTTGGGTTCTTCACAGCTGCAAGAGGAAGAAGAAAGCTAGACGGTTGGACTGTCAGATGTGTTTGGCCCATCAGATTTATTGCAGCATTGCACGACCAGCAGACAGCATGTAACACGCAGAGATCTTCTCTGCTGCACGAATCTTTGGCTTGCGTTTCTCAGGTGAAAATGAAGGTTGATCATTTTGCCATGTGACTGAGTGTTCAGCCCTGAAAATGTCAAGATTTAAAGCTCTGTGTTTGGATTATTGGCAGTTTTTGTGCCTTCAGCCTAATAGCGCATTTTTCAAAAGGTAAGTGTGAGTTGTCTGTCAAATAATTAACATTTTGCATGCTCTTAAAATAATTGACAACACAAGCAGAATGTATATTGAACATGACAATTATTATTGGCCCTATTAAACGTTGTTTTGTGTTTTAATCATTAATAAAAATGATTTTTCAGCTGATGTCACCTTGACCATGTGGACTACTGTGAATGCTAACCAATAGACCAATAGCTGTATAGGCTCTGTTTTCAGCTGGTTATGGTTGGTAAAGCAGTCCCTTTAAAATCTTGCAAATGTATTCACTTATTTGGTATTTTTTTCATTATTTTAAGTAATGATTTTGGAAAGGGATGCATGCACACACACTATTCCAGGGAAAAAAGCCTCTTCAGAAGTGGGTGCTGGCAGTGTTTCTGTTTTCAGCTCTGACTTTGTGATTTTACAGATTTTCACTTTTCACCATCCAATCAATTCCAATCAAGTCTCACCCTACATATTTTCTTATTAAATATCCTGTTTAACTGTAAAATATACCACATTATAGAATTAAAATTGGCTAGTTTAACTCACAGTCAAATGTATTTTGATCAAATGTAATTTTATTTTTAGAGGTAACAGTTTTTTTTAACTACAGCATACTGAGGGTCATAAAGTCTTCACTGTTAGGCTTAAGTGTTGATCGGTCAGTTAAATTATATTAAACATTACCTGAAGAGTTGTAGCAATTTGAATAAAAGTTTGTTTTTCTTACAAAGTTATTGACAAATTCCATTCAGATGGAACTTTTTATTCTGGTTCAGGGGTTTCTAACAGTATTTGACAGATCTTAAATAGAGATAATTATTGACAACAGTCCCTCGGACCAGGTTTCTGGGTGTGTGTGGGATCCTGGAATTTACTGGACATAAAGGTATAGTGTGCATATAAGGACCGTGGTGTCAGGTTATAGATCAAGACTTACTATCATGAAGGGTTCAACTGGCCAGACTAAACAGACAAATTGTGTTGAATACCCCACATGTGCTCCAGTAATGTCAGGCTATAGAGGGATATATATTTTTGTTTATTTATTTTAATGTAGAACAAACAGAGTAATCCACATCAGGGCAAAAACAGAGCAACAGTAAACAAGTAACAGTAAACAAACCAGCAACCAAAGACAAAGAAAAGCGGGCTTATATGTGGATGAGTTAACAAGGTAAATGAGACACAGCTGAATGTAATGAGTCTTGAAAGTCAAAGCAAAGGGTCCTAGGAACTGATGTCCAGAGAAACAAAGGATGCCCTCTGGTGGCTATATATATGGACACACCAACTAGACACTGTGAAATTACCCCTGCCCCCTCTAAGGAGCAGATCCCAGATGCTCCACAAAAAGTCAATGAAATTCAGGATGGAGGTGGGATGGAGGCAGACCAGGGGGAGGGATGGAAGGCCAGGTCCATGTAGTGAAAGAGGTCTAGAAACAGAGGTAGGCCAGGGTGACACAGCAGTAGGCCAGGGCACAGTCAACAGAGCAGGAGGCTTGAGCCGGCGGGACAAACCAGCGAGGCTCTGGCTGAACAACAACCCTGACGAGGGCAGAGTCAGGAGCTTGGCAGACAGCAAAGGCATAGCTGAAGACTACATCAGCGGAGCTGACAAGGCCGATGAACCCCCTTGCAGCTCAGGCAGGACTGCAAAGAAAGAAGGGTTAGTAACAGCCTTGATGGCTGTAACAGGACAGGCATACAGTTCAGAAACAGTATCCTTGACCAGAACAGGGCAGGCAGACAGTTCAACAACAGTCTCCTTGGCCATGACAAGGCAGACAGAGTTCAGGAGTGGACACCACCACCTAGAGGGGAGCTGAAGTGGACGCTTCCATATTCCATAGAAGCTCCACAGCAGAAACCACCACCTTGAGAGGAACTAGAGCAGACTAACTAGGGGACTCTTGGACTGGAATGAGTGCAGGAGTGAACTCCTAAACTTGAGTAAGCTCTAAGGTGGATTCTTAGATTGAAACAAACTCTTGAATTAATTTGTAGACTTGAGTGGGCTCTGCGGTGAACTCATAGACTTGAGTGGGCTCTGAAGTGAACCTGTGGTGACCTCTGAGACCCCCAAAGTTAGGTCTTCCAGGACCACCAGACTTGAGACCACCAGAGTCAGATCCTCCAGGTCCACCGGACTAGAGACCACCGGTGTCGGGTCCTCCAAGATCACTGGACTGGGAACCACCAGGAATGGGTTCCCCCAGGACCACCAGACTCAAGGCCACCGGAGCCAGGGCCTCCAGGACAACTGGACTCAGGACCACTGGAGCGGGGTCCTCCAGGACTAACAGACTCAGAGTCACTAGACTGGGAACAACCGGAATCGGGTCCTCCGTAACCTCCGGACTTGGGACCACCAGAGTCAGGTCCTCCAAGACCACCTGATTTGGGAGCACTGGTGTCAGGTCCTATAGGACCACTGGACTTGGGTCAGACTCGTAGAGAGGAGCAGGCTCTCCCTTCAGGAGAACTGGAGTGGACCTTGCTGCACTCCTCCTTTTCGACCTTCGCTTGTGAGACTGAAAGTGAAAATTCACTATCCACTGCAATGGGCTCGGACATCTCCGGTGGCACTGAAATGGACTCAGTTTGGACACATGACATTTTAATTTGGGTTTAATTTGGTTTTGTTTGTTTATGTTTGTTTTATTGTATTATGTTTTAACCATGATTCCTATTCATCTCCATTATTAGACTGCAACGGTTTGTTTCAAAAATCTCAATTTGTGTTCTACGGAAGAAGCAAAGTCAGCTACATTTTGAATGCCCTGTGGAAAAGCAGATAAATATAAAAAATTCATTTTTGGTTGAACTATCCCTTTAAGTTTTTTTTATTATTACTTTTTTTAAGCAAAAAATCAATATGAATTGGATTTTCTGTGAAGTAGATAAGGTTTATGAGAAGAAACTCTCAGTAAAGAAGCAGCATGACATTGGAGACCTCAGATAACTTGATCTACTCATCTGAGACAGCAGACAGCATTACTTATTTACTGACTGTCCCAGCCTGCCGCAGATTGGGCCAGCATAACGGCTCATAGATCATTCAGTGCTGCCATCTGATTGCTGTGTTTAAGGTGCTTGTGTCTTTGGCTGACATCAGTGGTCTTCTCTGAGCTCCTGTGTACTGCCCGGGACGTGAGTTTGCCTCTCTTTTTCATTCATTAGACACATACTCATAGTCTGATGAATGTTGAGCTTACTAGACTTTAGTATAGTGAAAAACAGGTTTGTTAGACTTTGCCTAATCCTTAATTTTTATAATGAGTTGAATGTCTTTCGTGCTCTTTACAGGTAATCAATCATTTGTCTATATTATGCATGACGAAAGAATGCTTTTGAAAATCAATCTGGTTTAAGTTTACTTCATGTAATATGGTATTTGATCACTGCTAGGTACATCCACTTTCAGATTTTATGAGTCTGTACTGACCAATACAAAATCTGACAAAAGCACAAATAACATTACCTATGTTCCCATCCACATATTTTTATGCACATTTTAAGGGATCATATTAAACATCCTGTATAGAAGACTTATATTAAATAACCGAAAGTCATCCTCCCCTCTCTCTTTTTTAAATTTGATCTCTGTGGAATTTTTTTTTTCTGAGGTCTACTGTCTACTGTAACTGTAAAGATTTTCCACTGTCTAGGGATAATTTCTTGGATATTTAGACAAACTGGCTGCCTATCCACCCCTCTAATGTTTCATGTGAGGGTTGAGTTGTAAAGTACATTACCTTCAGGCATATGGTACCTCTAACTAATGAACCTGTATTTATTATTGTTAGCATTATGATTTATGTCTAAGGTATTGTATATGTGTATTTATTATTATTATTATTTAATGTAATTATTGTTTAGTTATTATATATATATTATTAAATGAACACAGTCTGAGACAATGTTGTTTGTCGTAACAAATCAGCTCAAACAGTAAATATGAATAATCAATAATACCTAGTTATGATTCATTATAAATATTTAGATCTGCTTTATGTATTTACTAGACCTCTTAGTGTCAACTGTCTGTCAATTCTAAGAATGTTAATTTCCTCTCTGCATGATTAGGGACTTTGGTTATGAGCAAACAATGGACATATCCTGAAGTGTGATACAAATAAGACTTTATTAACTACAAAAACACTTAAACTAGTCTAACTTGGCATAGGAAAAAGGGTTAAAGCTTAAAGGGTTAGTTCAAAATTATGTAATTAATAACTCACCCTCATGTCATTCCAAACCCGTAAGACCTCCGTTCCTCTTCAGAACACAGTTTAAGATATTTTAGATTTAGTCCTGGAGCTCTCAGTCCCTCCATTGAAACTGTGTGTACGGTCTACTGTCCATGTCCAGAAAGGTAAGAAAAACATCATCAAAGTAGTCCATGTGACATCAGAGGGTCCGTTAGAATTTGTTGAAGCACTGAAAATACATTTTGGTGCAAAAATAGCAAAAACTATGACTATATTCAGCATTGTCTTCTCTTCCGTGTCTGTGTGAGAGAGAGTTCAAATCAAAGCAGTTTTGTGATATCCGGTTCGCGAATGAATCACTCAATTTAACCGGATCTTCTTAAACCAGTTCTCCAAATCGAACTGAATTATTTGAAACGGTTCGCGTCTCCAATAAGCATTAATCCACCAATGACTTAAGCTGTTAACTTTTTTTAATGTGGCTGACACTCCCTCTGAACTGATGTGAAGAGAGAACTGAAGATGAACACCGAGCCAAGCCAGATAATGAACGAAACATTGACTCGTTCTCGAGTCAAGAACCGGTTGCATCGGTTTTCGGATCACCAGTAGTGATGGGAAGTTCGGTTCTTTTCCACGATCCGTTTTTTTCGGACAGTTCGATTCAATAAACTGGTTGAAGAAAATGGTTCACCGGTTCTTTTGCGCTCGACGTAATGACGTCATTGGTGATGATTGCCCTTGATTCAAGCCTTCGGTTTACCCGCGCTCATAACAATAGGCTTGTTTGAGATGCGCCTTGCCTCGCCTGAAATGTAGGTGAGAGTAGGCGGCTGCAGTAATGGGAGGGGTCAAAAAAGACCTTTGAAGTCGCACACTTCCTGAATCTCGCTGTTTTGTCGCCTTCAAACGTCTGCAATGGAGGAGATTGCGTTGGCTTTTTTTTTTTATCGCAGACGAAGTGGAAGGGAGGAAATTTAGAAGAATGTTTGCAAACAAGCAGGTTTCTGCCACCATTTCACGTCCATAGTATTTTTCCATACTATGCAAGTCAAAGCTGTTTCGTAGCAAACATTCTTCAGAATTCCTTCCCTTTTTTTAAGCCAGACCGTTACACTTCTCAGATGAAACCACACAAAGATGAGGCATAATGGTTAATGACAGTATACTGTACATCTCAACAAATTAGAATATGATGACATGCCAATCAGATAATCAACTCAAAACACCTGCAAAGGTTTCTTGAGACTTCAAAACGTTCTCTCAGTTTGGTTCACTAGGCTACACAATCATGAGGAAGACGACTGACAGTTGTCCAGAAGACAATCATTGACACCATTCACAAGGAAGGCAAGACACAAACATTCATTACCAAAGAAGCTGAATGTTCAGAGAGTGCTGTATCCAAGCATGCTAACAGAAAGCTGAGGAAAGAAAAAAGCGTGGAAGAAAAAGATGCACAACCAACCAAGAGAACCACAGCCTTATGAGGATTGTCAAGCAAAATCGGTTTAAGAATTTGATGAACTTCACAAGGAATGGACTGAGGCTGGGGTCAAGGCATCAAGAGCCACCACACACAGAAGTGTCAAGGAATTGGTCTACAAGGCTACAGTTATCGTATTCCTTTTGTTAAGCCACTCCTGTACCACAGACAATGTCAGAGGCATCTTACCTGGGCTAAGGTGAAGAAGAACTGGACTGTTGCCTAGTGGACCAAAGTCATCTTTTCAGATGAGATCAAGTTTTGTATTTCATTTGGAAACTGGTCCTAGAGTCTGGAGGAAGGGTGGAAAAGCTCGTAGCCCAAGTTGCTTGAAGTCCAGTGTTAAGTTTTCACAGACTGTGATGATTTGGGGTGCAATGTCATCTGCTGGGGTTGGTCCATTGTGTTTTTTTTTTTTTTTTTTTTTTAAACCAAAGTCACTGCATCCGTTTACCAAGAAATCTTGCAGAACTTCATGCTTCCTTCTGCTGACCAGCTTTTTGAAAATGCTGATTTCATTTTCCAGCAGGATTTGGCACCTGCCCACACTGCCAAAAGCACCAAAAGTTGGTTAAATGACCTTGGTGTTGGTGTGCTTGACTGGCCAGCAAACTCACCAGACCTGAACCCCAGAGAGAATCTATGGGCTACTGTCAAGAGGAAGATGAGGAACAAGAGACCAAGCAATGCAGATGAGCTGTCAAAGAAGGCCACTGTCAAAGAAACCTGGGCTTCCAGACCACCTCAGCAGTGCCACAAACTGATCACCTCCATGCCACGCCAAATTGAGGCAGTAATTAAAGCAAAAGGAGCCCCTACCAAGTATTGCGTACATGTACAATACTTTCCAGAGGGCCAACAATTCACTAGAAGTGATTTTTAATGGTCTTATGAAGTATTCTAATTTGTTGAGATCGTGAATTGGTGGGTTTTTGTAAAATGTGAGTCAAAATCATCACAATTAAAAGAGCCAAAGACTTAAACTACTTCAGTCTGTGTGCACTGAATTTATTTAATACACAAGTTTCACAATTTGAGTTGAATTACTGAAATAAATGAACTTTTCCATGACATTCTTATTTATTGAGATGCACCTGTATACACATATATTACATAAATAGACACAATCAACAGACTGGGATGGATAAAAATATTTGATCAGTCTCTGATAATATTAGGTTGCTATCGTCACGCAGGCTTGTTTATGCATTACACCCGTGTGTACAAATATAATATATATTGATTCCATAGACTGTTGACTAGTCTTTGTGGTATGTTCAAGCACAATCCTTTGGTACAGATGCAGGCGACAACAAAGTTGGCTTGCATTGCCACAAGTTCCTTGATGTTGGTCTGGTGTATTATGGCCTTTTCGGACCCACACAGGCCACAGAATTAATATGTGAATTCATATGTTTTCATTCTTCTTTTGTATTCATTTTAAAGGATGCGGTCACTGGTGTGTTATGGGTGGTTACGTGAGAGTTGCTATTAAGTTCTGAGTGGTTTTCTGAGTTACTATGTAGCTTCAAAGTTGTTCAGGTTAATTTCAAGGGCATTACTAAGTCTCTGCTACTCTTGGTGGCCCTGGGTGGTTGCTACTAACCTCAGTAGATATTTTGTGTTAGATCATCATAAGACTTCTGAGATTTATTGTCTGGTTTCATAGTTCAGTGCTGGTAACTAGTGTTTAGATGTGACATTGTTACCCCTTCTGTTTGGTAAAAAAATTATAAAAAAATAATAAACAATGCTAAATCATATCTGAAAGCCTCTTATGTAAGCTGCTCCTGACCAGTAGAAGTGTTGTTTCTATCCTGAGGGTGTTGTGTGCTCTGTGTTTGGTCAGATAGGGAATGTGATATTCTCATGAATGATTCAGTATAATATCTCCTACAGGAAGAACCAACTCAAAACCAGTGTTCCTTATGTAAATCCTGAGAAAAAGCTAAAAACCGATAACAGATAAGATTGGGATCAAAGTCCACCAGCAGCAAAATATTGTTGAGATAACCTCGGGATGTCCTGTCACTGACCTTTAAATTACATGCTTTCGTGTAAGGTTGAAATGCAATTCTTTAGACAGTGATCCTCCTGGAAACAGAAAATAGTCCTTCTTGTAGATCCTCATGAAAATATTTAACATTTCAGATCATTTAGGATTAGGTTATGTCAAATTGTTAAAGCCTAGGAAAATGTCATTATATTCACAATATTTTACACAGTGGTTACACAAAATGTTTTTTGTTTTTTTTTCCTTCTGATAATAATACAAAATATTAGAAAAGCAACATGAAGGCAAATATTGCATTTCTAAGAATGCATGGACATTGATACACGACACATTATGTTTGTGTTTAGTTGACATTGATAATGTTGCTGGTTCTTTATCTGTAGATAGCAGATCTCAGCTGCATTACAGTGTGTTTTGAGTGAGAAACTTGTGCATGTGTGTAGTGAGTGCTGAGACTGAACTAATGAACTCATTGATTGTTTGACCTTGTGTCAGATCTGCAGTCAGTCACCATCACAGTCTCCTGAAGAGCTGTTGATCTGGAAAGGGCCCTGGGGTTGTGTATGTTTGTGTGTGTGTGGCTTTCTTTTGTGAATGTGAATGTGTCAGTTGTCTATATGGTTGAGTGTTTTTGGTAATATTTGTTTCATCAGGGCAAATCTGTCTTTCTGTTACATTATATATTACAGATGCATGTGTAATTTAATATAATTTAATATGTGAGTTGGGTAACACTTTAGTATAAGGACCGATTATCACTATTAATTAGTTGATTATAAGCATGCCTATTATTAAAATATTGGCGGTTTATGATAAAGCACATATTCTGCATGGCCATATTCTACATCCATAATCCTACCCAACACCTAAACTTAACAACTACCACACTATTTATTAATAAACAGCAAATTAGAAGTTAATTGAGGCAAAAGTCATAGTTTATGGGTTGTTAATAGCGATAATTGGACCTTAAAATACAGTGTGATTGTGAGTTGTTTAAATAAAAGGTAATTATCAGGTTTCTTTATATAAAAACTACTGTACATCTTAATGTACTATTCGTTTATCCATCTAAAGTGTCTTACAGATCACCTATTACATGTTTAGACCTCCTGGAGCAAACTAAGGTCAGGAATCTTGAACACAAATGTGGTGGTTTCTCTTTCAGCTTTAAACTTCCTCTAACACACCATAGCAAGTCATAGCAAACCTGTCATACCTGGACAGCATAACTAACATATATTTTGGAATTTCTAAGAGTTTTATCTTGAAGTTCATGTTTGGAAATGGTTGTCCCAGTATAAGCTGTGTGTGAATGGAACAGCATATGTATGTGTAATACTCTATGTGAGCCAGCGACCCTCTGGACATGATAGACTGAAAGAGCAATTATCTATGCTTTGGTTGCACAGAAATCTGAAGGAGACAACACTAACACATGCTTTCAAGGCTCTGATGATGCCTCTTGGCTTTTTGGCCAGGTTGTGCAGCACTATGTAAATCAGTTATTTTACTATGTTTTTTTTTTTTACATTTATTTTTCTATTTGTTGCTGCTGCCCTACACTACATCATACACCAAATGGCGGTCTAGCCTACCAGCACTCTTAAAAATAAAGATGCCATAGAAGAACCATTTTTGGTTCCACAAAGAACCATTCTCTCAAAGGTTCTTTAAACAACCACATATTTCTTACCTTTTCATAGAGAAGAACCTTCTATGCATTTACTGTTACTACACATTTCCTACCTAATTATTTAAACTTCATATGAAATTCATGACAAAAAGGCTAAAATCTCAACAAAACAACTTCAATTATACTTTTTATAGGCCTTTTATAGACTTTTTATATGTATTGTGAGGACTCGCCACCCTGGGTCACATGACCATGAAGGGTAAAATTACTTTCTTGAAGTGACTATAACGGACCACATAACAGGCCTGCTTTCAGAGAAAGGACGTCAGAATCAGAAATATGGAATGACATCAATAGCTATGTTTCCATCCACCTATTTTTATGCACATTTTGGGATATTGCAAAAAATGAGTAAAACGGTGAGATGCGCATAAAAAAACGTATACACTCAATTAAGTAGGATACATTTTTTATTTAGTAAGAAAACATGCGCACAAACTACGATGGAAAGACTTTTACCAAATAAATTCCTTAATGCTCATCAAAAAAGACGTGACTTTGCGATGGGAGCTCATAAAACTGGAGCAACCAATGGACAGATCTCATTGCACAACATCTGAAATGCTAGTTTTGCCATTTTAATGTGCTTGAGAAAAGTCTTGTCAAAGTGCTTTGTTATAATTAACTCCAAGAACTGTGTTCCCAAACAGCAGACTCAAAAAATAAGATAACATGACCGCGTTTCACCAGCGTGCTCTGAAACTCGTAATTTATTGTATACACTAATTATTATATACAGTGCCTTCTGCTATACTTCAGCAAATTTTGAGATTTTGAGATATTTAGCTCAAGTTAATCAGGAAGTGACGATTTTGTTCTCTTCAGTTCCCTGAGTGTAAACGGTGCTTTATTTGCAAATGTTTTATGAGATATTCCAATTTTGCGTATACATTTAATTCATACTGTAACTTTGGATGGAAACATAGCTAGTTTCTGCTGGTACTGTGATATTTTTCAGGGGTGGTGTTGCTTTTGAAAACTCTTAAAGGTACAGGTTGTAGGACCTGCTACTAGAGGGCGCACTATCAAAACAATAACAATAGCGTGGTTTGATGACGCTAAGAAGGAGCGTGGAATGATGGGATTTGTTGTCTTCTACCCAACCGCTGACGGCCATCAATCAGACGATATGAAAACGATTACCACTTGTTCAACAAATATATACACTTGTGTACATTCAAACAATAATAGTGCATACATAGCAAACGCGAATTCAATGATTTGCGCGAGTAGATTACATTCAAAGTCAATGCAAAGACACGATCAGATGCGTTCTCGCGCGGGTCTAGAGACGCGATGCCCTGCGTTTGGTGTAATAATTTAATTAAATAACAACTAATTTTGTTGATCGTTATAATAGATACGAATCAAAACAACTCACCTGTTGAGTAAAACACAAGCGAGATCGGCATCTCTTTCTTGTTGAAGTTTGTCGTGAAGCTTTTTCGGCATTTGTCCACAACCCTGTTGTCCTGGGTTTCTATGTCCGATACAGTAGGTGGCGGTTTGCACCTGATAAGCCCTGGTTGCAATCTGCCATAAAACTAAGAAGACTAACTAATGTCATTGACAGCCGACTGCACTGCCCCGTGTCACTGTTTAGAATGGGAATTTCTCATGATTTACAAGTAGTTGAAAACATTAGCGATATTGTTAGTAATCAGCTGGACAAAATATATAACACTAGCCTAGTGGTTTTTGGATATTTTACTGCAAATATCTTACAAATTGTACCTTTAAAGGGTAAAGGCCCCTTTTCATATTTTCTGGTCAGTTCTGGTTAAACCATATAACTTTGTGATGGCTTAAGGCTGGTTATTGAGAATATAATAATGACTGGCAGGCACAATAATAAGATGCTGTGATTGTGGGCCTGGTGGGAGTAAGCTCTGAGTTGAAGCAGATGTTTTATGAGAGGCCAGTTGGGTTTCCCGGATCTGACATCAGCCTGGCTCTTTCTGTGAATAACACCACAGGCACAAACCCTCCTCTAAAGCCCCAATGTGCACCACATTTGAGTGTGATATGAAGTAAACATAATCAAGATCACATCTCTTGCTCCATGTTGTGGTTGAGGTTTGCTGCATGCATGTCTGTTTTCTGCACTGTTGAGCTAAAGAGGATATGTGAGATGGTGACACATGCATTAGTGAACTGTGAGGTCTGGAGGAGCAACAGCTGCACTTCACTGCTTCACAACTTGAGTGAGTAAAATAGCCCATAATGTCACATGCTCACACACTTCAAGTGTCGTTCTTTCTTTGACTTATGGATATTTGCGCTGCTTCTCTGAACTTGTGACCTGTTCCCTTTAGCAATACACAGTTTCAGTTTTAGTTGCAAACCAAAGGAAGCAGTCGTTTTCTCCACAGGGAAAGAAAATGTCCTGCTTCTAATTAGAGGACGTGGTCACCTTCATCCAGTCATGCAGCCGCAGTGATTGGTGTCCTTGTAAAGGAAACAGTTGGCCATCTGGTACTTATTTTCTCTTTTTCCTGTCACCTCACATGCCATTATTCAGAGAGGGCCAGTGAACCTTGCAGCACCTCCACAGCCCCATCTCACGCCCCTCACACCATCATCTAAAGCCTGTCAGTCCACGACTACAGCTGCTCGTCACATACTACACTTTGGCACTTGACCTCTACATTTACAGTACTTGAATTATATATAATGCCCTATTATGCAATTAAATATTTAGGGCCTTATATATAATAGATTACTGTTACTTTGTTCATGTTAAAACTATGTTTGAACATAAACTAGTAAACTTAATGTGGTGGATATTTGTCAGTGAAACATAAATGAACAGGTAAAAGTTCTGTAATAGTACTAATAAACTGAATGGGTTTTAAATACAAAATAACCAGGTTTATATAGCCTATATTTATTAATCATCAATAAATATAATTTCTTTCAGTGTCATTCTTTTTAATCTGAATATTGCTTGTTCCACAACTAGACATATTTTAGCCAGGTTCATACTTTCTAACTCAATACACTTAATTATATCAGTATGTAGGCATTTATAATGATATCATTTGAATATATTAATATTTATATAACATTTATATGAAATCAAATAGATGCAAACCATTCATAAACTATGCCATGATTTTATGGATTTTTTTATGCATAATACTCTTTTATGTTTGACTGAACAATATGCAGTTTATTTAAATAGTTTATTATTTATATCAAGTTTGTTTATTTATGTTAAGCTGTGTAATTTATATGTTAATTGTGCATTTTATATGTAATTCAAATCCATAAATCCTGCATTTAGGCTTTTTATGTTTATAACTGCTTTTATGTTATAACAAATATATATGGCCCATTTCGTATCCACATGTGAATTCAAGGAAAAGGTCATTGAATCAAGGTCAAAGAATAGTCTACGTCTTTTTTCTCTTTAAAAAACATACAGCATGTTTTTGTAATGCTAAAAGTCTAAACGTGAAGCATGTAACTGTGAAGCAGAAACACATGATCGTCAGAGCAGAGCTTGAACAGGACAATCTCTCTCTCTCTCTCTCTGAAAGCCTCTATTAATAGAGGTGCTTCCTCTTTTTCCCACTTGCATTCCTCCGCTGCCCCGTGCAGAAGTCACCCTGTGAGTGTTCACTCATTCACTGGTTCCTGCCCTCTCTCCCGCCTTCTTTCACAAGCACATCCTCTAACTGTAGATGTGAGGCAGGGTTTGCTGGCAGCAAGTCTGTCTGGGATTCCTCCTGGTGCATGTGAGAGCTAGAGACAGCCCTGGAGCGCTTGGATCCAGTGATGGTTGAGCTGGCTGTGTTGTTGTGGACGTGTGTTCTTCTGCAGATATGTGGTGTTTGCAGTGCAACTCAGAGAAAACACAGTCTCTGCTTGAACTGGAGCTGGACAGCTGGTAAGAGTATAACTAGTGTTTGTGTGAATGTTTAGGTTTGAACAATGCATTTTGAGTGTAATGGCATAAAATGCAATTAAAGAATATTTGTTGATATTAGTGCTGTCAAATGAATTTATCTGAATATAAATATATACATATTTTCAAAACATATGCTGTATGGATCTATATTTATATATACATAATAAATATACATAATGCGATTATTGTTTGTATTTGTATTCAGTAATGTTACCAGAGGTGGCCTTTGTCAAGTTACAGTTCATCTCAGTTCATTAAGTCAACAAAGGTTTCAGAGTGCTGTAGAATAGACAGTGGAATATAATGTTTGCAGTTAAAAGCCTGTGTATATTGAAGCTTGTCATGTGCTGTTGACCTGGTGTATGTCAATGTCGCACCGGTTTCATTCATTCTTTGGTCTCTGTAGCAGTCAGTGGTCATGTGCCCTGACAGAAGCATTGCTCTATATTTATGAGATGATCACATTAATGAAAGGGTTTTCTTTTTTAGCCTGTGCAGCTGAGAGATACAGTGGAACATGACAGTCCACATTTTTCAGGACTGGAACACAGAGTTCTTAGACAGCATGAACCTGAATATATTTGCTTGTCAGAGATGTCCTCAGAGGTTAGACATCTTAGTCAAGGCTTTCATGCAGAGCAGCGCTTTAAAGCTTCGTGTTATGGTTTATTTATAATGTCCAGTGTTGTTGTGGAAAGTCTGTGCTTCTCTGTTAACTACTGGAAGGCCATGAGACATGCGTCATTCTAGATGAATTATCAGTCACTTTATTTTAAGGTGTCCTTGAGTAATATTAAGTAACTACATGCACTTAGGGTTAGGATTAGTGTTTAGCTTAGGGTTACGTGCATGCATGTAACTATGGCTAAATTGTTATTATAATAGTAAGTACATGTAACGTGTAACAAGGAATCCTTAAAATAAAGTGTTACATAAAGTGTTACTGAATTTTCAAATTAAAGTAGCTGTTTGTGTTTTTTTTTATTTTTTTTTTCTGTGGTGATGGATATCTGGGCCTGAGCTTTGAGTTCAACACTTTGTGTGTTTTTGTCTATGTCACATGTCTGCGGTGCTGAGCTAGATAACAGAATAACAGCCGAAAGATCAGCAGGGAACGGCTGCTTCCTCTGCTGGAGGACACAGAACGGCCACCTCATTTCCTGTGCCAACAGCCCCACAGCACAACTACAAATCAGCAGACAGTTTGACTCGGACACATTGTTGGTAATGGATGCCTGTGTGATTCTTTGGTTGGCTGTGATTCTTTCATCCAATAATTCAGTGCCTAATTACAAAAGGTCTGCGAGACGAGTTCTTATGAAGAAAATGTAGCGGCAGAAGTATAAAAAAATATGCACTTCACACTTTAAATGCCTGAATTTTATTGCGTTATATAATAAAATATCAAAGCAAGTTGCATCAGTAAACTATTTCTGCTAAACTTTTCTCAATCACATTGCACTTTTGCATCAAGTCAGTTCTCCTCAGGTGACTGAAGGTGTAGTTCACATGTAGTTCACAGCTATGTAAAGATCCGTTAATGTTTGACAGCAAAAGTCTCCCAATCCTTTTGAGCTGTGTATCTCGTTTGTTGTAGTTGTTTTGACCTTGTCTTGCGCTTGGCTGTCCCTCTTTAAATATCAAACCAAGTGGCATTTATTTGAATGATCAAATATGATGACTTTTAAGTGTGGCTCTGTGTCCAAACATTTTTTGAGATCACTGTGTGTTTAATATGTGATGTTGTGTTTAACTGTCATTGATAGTAAAACTGCAAGTGGTTCATGTGGTCTGCAGCGTGTTTCAGGCACATATGGAAATCCACTTGAGACGAGCAGCATGCTCACACGCACACGCACACACACACACAGGGCTGACGTCTGCTCTTCATTAACATGATGAACTCCCAGAGATTTTTCCTGCCCTCTTTCTCATCCACCTTTATTCAGCTGGAATGCTGGAATCCCCCTGCTATTTGTCAAACACCCAGCGGGGATGGTTTGACAGACGCACATCCTCTCGCACACACACACAACAAAAAATCCAAATTAAGCAAAATTATTTTAATACAATCAGGGTTTTGGAGGGTGGTGGGGTTGAACTGAGGTACAAGTTTATTCTAATAATAGACAAGGCTCCAGAATGTCAATGCAATGTGAGAGAACCCATTCTTGTGTGTGCGTGTGTGTGTGTGTGTAATTGTACAGCTTTCTTTGTGAGGGCCATTTTTAGTTTTCGACCATCAGAGTGAGGACAGTCTTGTTAAGTGAGGACATTTGGGCTGTTCCTCACGTTCTGAGAGCCCGTTAAAGGCCTGTTTGGGGGTCAAGACCTGGTTTTAGGGGTCAGGTTGTAATTGGGTAACGGTTAGGTTTATGGTTTGGGTGAGGCACTCAGATCTGATGGGTAGGTTTAGGGTAAGGAGCTAGAAAGTTCATTGTGTCAATGTCCTCACAAAGATAGCTAGACAGAGTTGTGTGTGTGTCTTCTTTTCAGCTGAAAAAATACTATAGTAATTTATAGTAAATACTATAGAGTTTTTGAACCATACTATAGTAAAGTGTATTATACTGTATATATTATGGTATTTACAACACTTTGTTAATGAATGCAACAGCATACTGTATTAACTACTGTATAGTGAACTTATCAACTGTAATAAATACTGTAATATACTTTAGTTTTTACTACAGTAAACTGTAGAGTATTTTAGTATATTACCCTATATTTGTAGAAAACAGCTAAAAGGAAAAGGACAGGATTGGGTAGATGAATTTGTTTATATTAGTATGGTTGTTATATTACCACAGCAATATAGAATTACCACAACAAATTAATTCAAGTACTTTACTATAGTATGGTTCAAAAACACTATAGTTTTTACTATAAATGACTATAGCATTTTTTCATGTGGGTTTTTTTTGTGTAAATCTTCTGTGTTTACGGTGGCCACTCTTGATTTACTGTCAGAAACACAGTTGCGGTTCTAGGGCTGTGTAAAAGGAAAGGTCATTCTAGACTCTTCTCCTCAATCATTCAGCTGCTGTTCCTTTAACTGTGACCTGTGATGGGGAAATAACTTCTCTAGAAGAGTCTGAGTCACACACTTTCACAGAGTTTTGCCAAATCACTCGTTTAAACCTCATTTACTGAGGGTTTCCTGGTAAAGTACCTAAATTAAAATTGTTGTTTATACACTTCTTGTTTTTTGAGAACAATGAATGTGAATTTCGGATCCAGATTGGCTTGATAAGGCTAGATTTACTGACAGCCTGTGTCAGTGCATTAAAATAACTACTGTAAGGATTTACTAAAGACACAGTAAAAAATGAGCGATGAGAAGGCATGGACACAGTTATTATTAGTCATTACATATTCATTTGAAGGGGTTTGCCTTTCAGATGCAAAATGTATGATGATTAAGTATTTTAATGAGTTATGCAATATCATTTACTAAAGTTAGCAGTGGTAAATTTTCTGGTATTTGTGCCATCATTTAACACCCACAAAAAACATGTCTTACAGTTTTTAACATTGTTTAGACACTAAAAGTGATACTTGAGGCCCACGTAGTGGAACAATTCACTCATAAACCTAATCTTTAGACCAAGTCTGCAAAAACATAAGTAAAATACATGATTTAAACTCAGTTTGATATTGTAAAACAAACTTTTAGCAGAACTGCAAACACAGTTCTCTACATTACATGCATCATTTGAAACAAAAAGCTCTTTTGTTTAATTTGAGAAACACTGCCATTGTAATGCCACAGATTTACTGATGACCTACACACAGTGATCAGGTGTGAACACATCATTGTTCACTTAGTAATCAAAACTTGTTTATTTTTAGAAAGAAATCATTTTAACCCCCTTGCATTTGTATTATATATATATCTGTATTGTACAAAAAGCTTTATAATTAAAGATGACTTTCTGACTTCGTTTAAATGCATATGCAGTGTGTGTGTGTGTGTGTGTTTATGTGTGTTTATGTGTGTGTGTGTGTTTTTTTTTTTGTAATTTAATAAATAAAAAATATCTATCTTTCTTATATTCTATATTCATTGCACACAAACTGAGATATTTCAGACTGATGGTTACAACTCACAGCTTAGGAAAATTAAAAATGCAGTATCTAAAAAAAAATTATATTCCATTTTGAGCTTGACTAGTTTGATTAATTTTGAGTATAAATACTGGGTACCTCCTGGGCTAGTTCAGAACATGCAACCACAATTATGGTAAAGACTACTGACTTGAAAGTTGTCCAGAAGACAATCATCTTATTGCTGAAAGGGCTGGCTGTTCACAGAGTGCTGTATCAAAATATATTCATAGAAAGTTGACTGGAAGGAAAAGGTGTGGTAGGAGAAGGTGCACAAGTAACAGGGATGACCACAGCCTTGGGAACATTTTCAGAAAAAGCTGATTCATGAACTTTGGAGAGTGTCACATGGAGTGGCCTGAAGCCACAGTGCATCAAGAGTCTCCACACTCAGACGTCTTCAGCCACTCCTGAACCAGAGAATAACGTCTGAAGCATTTCACCTGGGGTAAGGAGAAAAAGAACTGGACTGTTGCTCAGTGGTCCAAAGTCCTCTTTTCAGATGAAAGTAAATGTAGGAAATCAAGGTCTGGAGTCTGGAGGAAGACTGGAGAGGCACAGAATCCAGAGTCCAGTGTGTTTCTGAAGTCAGAGATGATTTGGGGAGCCATGGCATCTGCTAGTGTTGGTCCATTGTGTTTTATCAAGTCCAAAGTCAATGCAGCCATCTGCCGTCTTTATGTAGATGCTGATTTCATTTTGCAGCAGGACTTTAGCACCTGCCCTCACTGCCCAAACCACTTCCAAGTGGTTTGCTGACCCTGATATTACTGTGCTTGATTGGCCAGCCAACTCACCTGACCTGAACCTTACATATAATCTATGGGGTATTGTGAAGAGGAAGATAAGTAACAGCTGACAAACAAAACAGAGGAGCTGAAGACTGCTATCAAAGCAACCTGGGCCTCAGTAACGCCTCAGCAGTGCCACAGACTGATCACCTCCATGCCACGCCGCACTGAAGCAGTAATTTGTGTCAAAGGAGCCAAGTATTGAGTGCATGACTAAACCTGCTTTGGAAATCTTGAACATTTCTGTTTTGTATATCTTTTTTTCATTGATCTTTGAGAAAATATTCACATTTTTGAGATACTAAATTTTGTATTTCCCTTGGCTCTAAGTCATAACCATCAGAATAAAAAAAAACTCAGTTTGTGTGCCATAAATCTAGAATAAAAGAAAATGTGCTTTTTTGGTGGCACATAATGTGAGTGTCAGTGGGCGTTTGGTATCGATGTAATTTAATTTTGCCTATAAAACAAAGTAACTAGTATTACTAAACATCGTCACTATTCGCAAAGAAGAAAATGTATTATAATTTTTCACTGGCCCGATGCACATCAGAACTGGTTCAAACTTTACGCAAACATTTTTTTAAGTCACAATTAAAATATGATGACGTTATAAACTAATTATGCATTCTATAGTAGCTAAATGAAATAACACCAACCTGCTACAACAGCTGGAGTCTGCGGCGCTCGTTGAACCTTCTCAGAAGAGTATCTTTCTATTCATTCCGAAATTTTCTTGTCAAGTCTCTTTCAAATGCCAATTGTACTAAATGGGTCTTTCGCTGATGTAGCATTGATTTATCCTCACCAAGGTCGAAAGGCACTCTTAGCGGTCCAGGCGTGCATGAGCTGGGCCTGGAGCATGAGGGCAGAGGACCAATTGGTGTTGGTGTCTTGTCAACTAGCGTGTCTCCTGAGTTGCTGTTGGATGCTTGCAATTGCACAGTCGCATCTGGCAAACTATGGGACCGATTTATCATATATTTTCGTATATCAATTTAATCAATCTATCTAGCCATTGCTGATGAATCACGCAGTTGTAAGAAGCTCACTGATAGGCTAGCGTTGCTAGGAGACAAATGTCCACCTACCAACAGTCTGACGGTCATGTAAAATTTTTGCCTGATATTTTTTTAGTGGTTGTGGTATGATTAAAACTCGATTAAATTTAAAATGAGTAACGTTTTGTTTTTACACTTTTTATTGAAATTACACATCACATTTTATATCACATTGTACTTATTTAATTACATTTTTATGTTCTCTTGTGCCAGGATGGGAGGGCCCCTTGACGCCGGGCCTGCACACACACACACACACATATATATATACTGAAGATGCATACAAGCCAAGTCAGAAAGTCTTCTTTATTTCTAGTGATTTATACAATACAGATTGTTTCACAGAAGCTTCACAATGCTATCAAATTCACATTCTGCCGTAATTCTGTCACATTCTGAGCTCTACGTTAATAGAGCCATTCTACAGCTCACATCAGTTGAGTTTTGATTCAGTTCAGTTGCATAACTGTGTAAGATTCATCAGTCATACATACAGTACGTGTAAGTGCTATGACAGTCCTGTTCACTGCACTCTGAACAAGCAGAAGACACACAAGCGTAGTGTTTGACATTTTTCACATCTGTGTAAAGCCATTTTGTGCCTGTGTTGTTAGTAGATTACACACATCTGATTATCATCAGCTCTAATGCTAATTTATGCTGCTCTTGGTAGGCTGCACTGGTTAGGAAGGAAAGGCACTGGTTGTGTCTGTATTCTTTAATTTGCCAGTAGATCAACCACTCTCATCTGTGTTTTCATGAGATTGCAGCTAATTCCATTTTGCCCGGTTCAGTAAATTTGGCCATAGTTTGTGATGGCATACTAAAAACTGGAAACCAAAGGGTCTCTGCACACTAGAGATCGCTCGTATAAGCATAGAGGATAAGAATGCTTAACATCCTTGAAGTTGTTACAGTACATTATAATTCCACAACTTCATTGGATCTGCTTCTCTGAGTGTCTGTCTCACATGAATGTGAGGACTGAATTAATTCATACGGACAGCAATGCAATCTCCGGATATCACGGAGGTATTATTATGTTGGTTTCTAGTATCCATTCCTGTCTGTATCACACAGACCACACTACACTATATACACCTCCATTGGTCACGGCTGGTCATTTGTACAAACTTGAGCTCTGCTTTGCAACGTTTGACATTAGAGACAAAAGTTGTTCAGTGAATGAATGATGCTGCATAATTATCCTTTACATGTTAGAAATGTCCAATCCTAATCCTTTACAATTTAGCAGTCAATGCACACTGAAACTATTCTCCATCTCATTTTAGATCAGCAGCTTCTAAACTGTGTGCTGTCATGTGTGTCTGAGCACTAGGTAGGCTGGCCACCAGAGAGAGGAATGTGTCAGTGTTTGCCAGGACAGATGGTGCATGAGATTCGTCTCGAGAGATATTATGCAAGAAGTGTGAATTTCATTGTGTCGACAGTACATCTCCGTGACTGCATGTACTCTGTGTGAATGTGTGGACACGGCACTCATCTAGTCACTGAGATCTTCACCTGTAGTCCCTTCTAATGCATCACAATTAGTCATAAACAGTTCTGCACTGTACTTGTATTGAAAATTAGGGTCTGACAGCAAGCATTGATATAACCAAAGATATTGGTAAAAATATATTCACTTAGGGCTGTGCAAAAAATCAAATGCGATTTTCATGCACATCTCATCAGTAAAGACGCTCCTGTAATTAGAAGTATATCTCCAGCACATGCGTTCAGATCAGGGTTGCCAGGTTTTCACAACAAATTCTGCCCAGTTGCTTCTCAAAACTAGCCCAATCGTGTTTCCAGGAGGTTCCCCGATAAAAAATTGCTTTCCGGGGTTAAAATTTTAGTTTTATGGCATGGTTGCCTTGGTAAAATTCGCATTTTAGGTGCTAAATATCACGTTATTGGTATTGTCCCTTTCGACCCGCGTACATGAAAAACAACCAAAGACTTGGCAACACCGGTTGGCATTTACTACACCGAGCCGTAATTCTCTGACAATCTACACAAAAGTCGAAATTTAAAATCGCAGGCGATTCTTTGTCGATTTTGAAAGCGATTTTGTGTTAGTTGTCGGTAGACTACGGCTCTGTGTAGTAACTGCCGCTCCACCTGAACCAGTGTTGCCAAGTCTGCGATTGTTTTTCATGTCCATGGTTTGAAGCAACCCCAATACCAATGACATGATATTTAGCCCCTAAAATGCTAATTTTACCAAGACAACCATGCCAAAAAAAAAAAACTGTATATTTTAACCCCGGGAAGCATTTTTTTTTTTTTTATCTGGGGACCTCCTAGTTTTGGACTAGTTTTGAGAAGCAACGGGGAAGCATTTGTTGTGAAAACCTGGCAACCCTGAACTGAAGGCACGTGCTGGAGATATACTTCTGATTACAGGAGCATCTTTACTGATGAGATGTGCATGAAAATCGCAATTCGATTTTTTGCACAGCCCTATATTCACTACTCACTAATGCTATGACTTGCTTAATAACATGCTTAGAGAAACATTTTATTACCCCCTTTATTGTTATGTTTGGTATCATTCTGTAAATCTGATCAACAGAATAATAAATTCAGGATGTGAAAATTACATGTAGTCTGGATTATTCTAATTTAAAAGTAAGACTAGCATTTTTTATTACAATTATTTTCCACGTGCAATGACTAGGTACCAAACCTGAATCTACCTCTAAACCTAACCTTAACCCATGTAGTTAGCTTATACTACCCATACCCAGTACTTTCTTAGATGAGTACACTGAACATACACATACGTGCACATACTGTAAAATAAAGTACATCCTATTTAAGGATGGAGTATTGCTAGTGCATCTTTTGATGAGATAAAACAGCATTATGTGCAGTAGCCTGCTTCACATTAGTTGTGCATAAGTTAACTGTGTTTCTCTTCATTTCATAAAAAGGTGTGCTTGGTTGACATTTGCATTCAGCCTCTCCTGCTGCATTGTAAGCTCTTGCTTACAGTTGTTTGTACAGTGATGCATGTGACTGGAGGCATGTCAACTGCAAACTCAGAGGAGGAAGTTGTTGAAGGAAGTTTCTTTTCTATAGTATTTAAGCAAAACCCTGTAGATGCTGGCGAGTTCATGACTCTATGCCGAGCGTGATGTGCTGTTCTGTAAATGATTGGTTTCTTCAGAGCAGACTTTGGCTCTCTGGAGGAACCTGAACTGCCCTTCGAACTTGTGGCTCACAATGGCAGATAAGAAGAAGAAGCTGAACTTCTTTGGCAGGAGGTCTTTCTTTGGACAACGTTCACGTCGAAATTCTGCAAAGAGTAAGAGTTAGTGAGTAATTTTCATTTAAATATGGAAAACATATCCTCTGACTGAAGTAAGCATAGCTGATCCTCATGAACACATGGCTCACTTACAAAATGAAAAGGAGTTTGTTTGCTAAGCATGTGCTAGATAGATCAAGTGCAGTCTTAACTTGATTACTTTAATGTATTTGGTAGAATTCCATTGAATTCATTCTGGTTAGGCCTTCTAAACAGCTGAGATAATCATTAGTTGTGATGTGTAATGCCACTTTGTTTCCCATTAAGTTTCCCATAATGTTTGTTTCAGCCATTGAAGATTTTTAATCAAGTCTGCTATCATAAGTTGTTTGCTCTGTTTAGCCTATATGTTCTTACTTTTGCCTTTCAGTGGTTGATTTTGAATGTATTTATTTATATATTTTATAAATTTTCTATCTAAAAAACTTTTGCTTAGTTATTGTGGGCAATTGCTAGTGAGTATCTTTTTGTTGCGTACTGCACCAAATCCAAATGGCCCCTACCAGGTCATAATATCCCTTTGAAATATCTCTTTCCTAAGAAAGCACCACTAATAACTGTTTTTTTATTTAATATTTTTGGTTACACTTTATTCTTGCCATTAACAATCCATTAAATATGTTTGTCTCAAATAAATCCTAATTTGCTGCTTATTAATAGTTAGTGGAGTAGTTATTAAGTTTAGGTATTGTGTAGAATTAGGGATGTAGAATATGGCAATGCAGAATATGTGCTTTATAATTACTAATAAACAGCCAATATGTTAATAATAGGCATGCTAATAAGCAACTAGCTAATAGCTGGAATTGGTCCCTAAACTAAAATGTTACCATCTTTTTTTTTTTTTCTTTTTTTTTTTTTTTTTTGCTCAGTCTTGAAAACCAGGTTTTACGAGTTGTTCAAATATTGACAGCATTTCATGAAACATGCAATACATGTGCCTAGAACTGTGTGTATACTGTAATAGCTTTAAAGGGTTAGGTCACCGAAAAATGAAAATTATGTCATTAATAACTCACCCTCATGTTGTTGCAAACCCGTAGGATCTCCGTTCATCTTTGTAACACAGTTTAAGATATTTTAGATTTATCTTTCTGTCTCTCCATTGAAAGTGTGTGTACGGTATACTGTCCATGGCCAGAAAGGTAATAAAAACATCTTCAAAGTAGTCTATGTAACTACAAAAGAACGATTGACTCGTTCACGAGTCAAGAACCATTTCTGTCAGACGCGTCCAATTCGTGAACCGAGGAGCTGATGATACTGGGCATGTGTGATTCAGTGTGAAGCAGACCGACACACAGAGCGTCTGAACTGAACTGATTCTTTTGGTGATTGATTCTGAACTGATTCTGTGCTAGTGTTATGAGCGCGGGTAAACCGAAGGCTTGAATCAAGTTCAATCATCGTCAATGACGTCATTAATTTGAGCACAAAAGAAAGTTTTCTTCAACCGGTTTATTGAATTGAACTGTCTGAAAAGAACTACTGGTGATCCAAAAACCTATGCAACCAGTTCTTGACAAATAGACGAATTGTTCTCATTTGCTCCGTTTTTACAGTACTTTGTATACTAAAGTTTACTGTATGTATGTACCATACACAGAACTGAAACATCTCAACACGTTATCACAGTATGTTTTATAAAACTACCACTTTTGTTGGAAAAGGAGCATTAACCACCCTGAAATACAATACATGTGATATGGTAGCGTGATATGGTACAGTACTGTACTCTAGATACTCTAGATACAGTCTAAGTAGAGTAAAGAGTTGAAGACATACCTGTTTTCTAGTCGGAATGTCCTTATTATGGATGAAACTGTGCAACGGCTTAGATTAGGATGGACTCTCTGCCCAGCTTCCCTCATAGTCAGGCCATGATTTATGACATGGTCCACCAAAGTTGCTCTTATGTAATCCGAAATAATGGTCATTGCGTGGCCTCTTTTGACCACATCCTCCTCTCTCTCTCTGTCTGTCTTCCTCTTCCTCTACCTCTAGCTCTCCCTGCCTCTGCTGTAAATGGCTTAACTGAGACCTTTTTGTTGCTGGCTGATTGGTGTTCAGTTTTGTAAGTAAGTGTTTTTAGGTGTGTCTTTTCAATTAACCAATGTGTGTTGTATTTTGAATAGATGTGTTTTTTCCCAATGTTAACCTGAGATTTAATTTTTTAACTAAGTGTCTTATGTATGAAATAGTGTGTAGTGTCTAAGAGCAAGTGTGTTTCAGAAAGGAGCAAGTGTGTTACAGAATTGCAACTAAAGTGCAAAGCAGCGCTTTTGTTTAAGTTATGGTTACACTTTGTTTAAGGTATAGTAACAACAACTTCAAGTTATGTTACTTTGGTCTATGCATGTGTCTATAGTATTCAAGCAACGGGCAAAAACTGTAATCTAGATTTAAACTGCAAGAGTGTGTCTGCCTCCCGAACAATGTTAGGTAGGTTATTCCAGAGTTTAGGCGCCAAATAAGAAAAGAAAGATTGCTATCAAATAGCACACCTAGGTTCCTATCTGATGACGAAGGACTGACAGAGCAGTAATCAAGTCTTAGACAGCATTCTAGGTTATTACATGCAGGGTTTTTAGGTCCTATAATTAACACCTCTGGTTTTTTTTTCAGAATTTAGCAGCATGAAATCACTAGTTATCCAGTTTTTTATATCGACTATGCATTCCGTTAGTTTTTCAAATTGATATGTTTCACCGGGCCGCAAAGAAATATAGAGATGAGTATCATCAGCATAACAGTGAAAGCTAACACCGTGTTTCCTGATGATATCTCCCAGTGGTAACATGTAAAGTGTGAAGAGTGATGGCCCTAGTAGTGAGCCTTGAGGTACTCCATACTGCACTTGTGATAGAATGATACCTCTTCATTCACTGCTACGAATTGATGGTGGTCATATAAGTAAGATTTAAGCCATGCTAATGCACTTCCATTAATGCCAACAAAGTTTTCTAGTCTATGCAAAAGAATGTTGTAGCACTAATAGAGAGATAGAACCACGATCAGATGATAAGAGCAGGTCATTTGTAACTCTAAGGTGAGCAGTCTCAGTACTATGATACAGTCTAAATCCTGACTGGAAATCCTCGCAGATACCATTTTTCTCTAAGAAGGAATTTAATTGTGAGGATACTACCTTTTCTAGTACCTTGGAAAGAAAATGGAGATTTAAGATCGGTCTGTAATTAATTAGTTCTTTCGGGTCAAGTTGTGTTTTTTTGATGAGAGACTTAATAACAGCCAGTATGAAGGTTTTGGGGACATATCCTAATGACAATGAGGAATTAATAATAGTCAGAAGAGGATCTATGACTTCTGGAAGCACCTCTTTTAGGAGCTTAGATGGTATAGGGTCTAACATACATGTTGTTGGTTTAGATGATTTAACACAATTAATACAATTTAATAAGTTAATACAATTCTTCCTCTCCTATAGTAGAGAATGAGTGGAACTGTTCCTCAGGGGGTCTATAGTGCACTGTTTGATGTGATACTGTAGCTGATGGATTCAAGAGATTCAAGATTCAAGATTTTTATTCTTGATTGCTGCATGGTTACAATTTTATCTGTAATAGTATCAAGTAAAGTAGTTCATAAAGTCATTACTGTTGTGATGTTGGGAAATGTCTACACTTGTTGATGCTTTATTTTTCATTAATTTAGCCACTGAATTAAATAAATACCTGGGGTATTTATTTGTATGTTTTCCTTTAAAAGAGATTAAAAGTAATCAGATTTTAATGCCTTTCTATAGGATAGGTTACTTTCCTACCAAGCAATACAAAATACCTCTAGTTTTATTTTCCTCAAGCTGCGCTCCATTTTCTGGGCTGCTGTCTATAGGGTGCGAGTGTGCTCAACAGTCAGACTGTTTTCCTTAACCTTCCTTAAGTGTAAAGGAGCAACTGTATTTAAAATTCTAGAAAATAAAGAGTCCATAGTTTCTGTTACATCATCAAGTTGTTCTGAGGTTTTGGATATACTAAGGAATCATGTACTTTATGTACTTCATGTACTTTAACAATATCTTAAAAATAAAATTAAAAAATAAACTGTATAAAAAATAGAAATGTTGAAAGTGTTTAAGATTGTGCCCAGCTGCATCTAGTTGGTTCAAACAGAATGAACCATGTGTACCATACAGTACCAAAATTGGGTTTTGAATGATGTGCTTTATTTTGCAAATGATCTGAGATGTTCTGATACTTGCGTGTGTGGATGTGTTAATTGTGTGTAGTGTTTTGACAAAATGTTTTTAAAATTGTCTAAGCAATAGTAAAAAAAAACTGTAAACAGCATAATTTATGTAACTATCCTTGTTGCATTGTAGATCTGTCAAAATGGCTGAAAAACTCAATTTGAATTTTGTACTTAAATATGATCAATATTCAAATTATATTCAAATTTAAAAGGCATAATTTCAGTTAGGGGGAAAAAAAGCTTTTGGCTTCTCTCTTGAGGCCACAGTAGGGCAAATCAAGTTTCTTCAAAGCATAATAAAATAACAAGACCATCTTTAAAGTGCCCCATTATGCCATTTTAAGGTTGCTAATGTTGTTTTGAAAGTCTCTTAGAACATTTACATGCATGCAAGGTCAAAAAACACATTAAAAATAGATTTAATTTCACCTAATTTCTATATGATTCTTAAACAACTCGTGGAAAGCAGTTCAAAGAATCAGTCTCTCTAAACCTTTCCTTTCCGTGAGCCCTCACTGCTGTGATTGGTCAGTGACTCAAGAGTATGAATGCCCGCATGACAGAATGACAGCTCTGGAGATTGGTCCGTACATAGTAAAGATAGTATCGATTGTACCTTACCAATTCTAGCAGATGTCTGATGATGAAATGGTTGAACTGGGTGATTGAGAAGAGACTGATTCACAAGCACGACTTGAGCAGGACATTTCAGTAGTAAGTGTCAAGTGTTAATAAGTTTGTGGTAATTATGAGACGTGATCAAACTAATTTACTCTAACAGCGTAGGATACAGCGTCATCTCAACATGATGTTAAAGTGGTCTTATGATGCTCTTTTAAAGATCATTATTTTGTGTATTTGGTGTAACGTAATATGTTGACATGTTTTAATGCACTCCAAAGAGAAAGGACAAATTTAAATTGCGTCATATGACCCTTTTAACCACACAAATTTTCACATTTACCACAAATGACTCCACTGTCATTTGTGGACTCCACTTGAAAACCAATCACAAAGGGTACTTTCTTCATTTAAAAACATGAGATACAGTGGGATGGGGAAAAACTGCCATAAAGTCCTGAGACATGTTTTTAAAAACTTGAACTTACATTAATTTTAATGGCATGGCTTTCTAAACATGCCACTCTCTAGTGCGAAACACGAGTGCAACAGTGATAGATGGACCTCTAGAAAATGTGATAAAAATGTGTTCTGTGTGAACAGCTTGGTCTTGGTTTTGATGTAAATAACATCATTGATGTTCTCTTTTTGCAATATTTTGAATTAACAACATAGCAGTGCCACATCTAGTGGATTCAACTGGATAAGCTGAGAAAAACATTAAAATGCAATGAAGCTTACATTGTCATCACATTTTGTGCACAGCTGATAAGGCTGCCTGATACACACCTACAATTTGAATGCAACGTTTCTGCGTTCTGTGGATTTTTATTTTAAATTCAATGAATAAAAAAAAAAAAAAAATTGCCAAATATTTTTTTCAGATAAATACACTATAACAGGTAACTTCATTAGCACTCCACTGACTGTTTCATCATGAAGACCTTAAACTATGTAAGTATTTAGATACAGGTCATATGACGAAGAATCACATCTGGAAGTGTCAAAAAAAAAAAAAAAAAAAAATCCCTCCCAAAAAAGTGTTTGACTGTTGCATTTGCATCTTGCATTTTTGCAGCATCTCTTATGACATGCCAGTGAGGAAAGCGGCCCGGGTAAAATAAGTTTAACACAAAACTCAACACAAACTGAAAAGCCATTTGGTGTGAATGGGCCCTAAATCTTACTTATTTCAGAGTAAAAAATTAGATCTCTATCTAGGATAGTTCAGGCATGAAAATGCAGCCTGAATCGCAGAAGCTTATAAAAAAATGTAAATCTCAGCTGGTAGCGGGAATGGTACACTTGGTTTTACATGAAAATCCTAGGCTAGAGTGCCTAGAGACAGTTAATACCTATACAGGAGGGGTCCTACAGAAAGCCTAGATGCTTAATAATAACTATGGCATTATATTTGTCCATTTAAAACAATATGGATGGATTTGTCAGCATTAGAAAGGCTAAGAAAAATGTGCATAAGAACAGCAGAATGTTTGCATGATAATCTTTTCCGCACATGCAATGTATGTGAAATTGTTAGTGAATATGACCCACTGTGCCATGTAAATGTATTGTTACATTCATTCATTTGCTTTCTTGTCTTGTCTAGTGTGGAGGGGAATGTTCAGAACAGTGAGGCCGGCCCTTCCTTGGACACCAGCACAGGATATGGCCATGGACGAGGCCCTGTCACACACAGTTCTTCCTTGAGTCCAGAGCAGTTTGAAAGCACAGTGTACGGTCACAGTGTCCAGCCAGGCCCACAGCGCCCTCAGCGGCCCAAACTACAGCACTCTCAGTCCATCCTCCGCAAGCAGGCAGAGGAGGAGGCCATCAAGCGCTCGCGCTCCCTCTCCGAGAGCTATGAGCTCTCCACAGACCTGCAGGACAAGAAGGTACAGTGGCCCAGCAAAATAAAAGTGCATCAGAGATTTGAACGAACGTATGCTGCATTTTGTAGTTTGCACATTCATGATTATCAACAACATAGTGTATGTTTCAAAACTCTTTATTTTGAAACACACACATACAAACACACACACACACACACACAAACACAAACACACACAAACACACACAAACACACACACACACATAACATTGTAGATAATCAGAAATTCTACTAATAAGTAACTTTGCACCTACATGTCAGCTAGCAGTCATTACAGTATTAGTACATTGTAAAAAAAAGGTAAAAGACCTGCAAAAATAAAATAAAATAAAAATTAATTGGTTAATGGTAAATTCTTATAATATATGGTGTAAAACAGCAATGCATTTAATGTAATTTTATGGTAATACTTTTGGAAGTATAAATGAACTGACATTCCCAGAATTTGCTGCGCTACATTTGATGTTTCTTATTAGTTTTTATTATTTTCGTTTTAATGGTTATATTCATTAGGCTTGTGCTGTATGTTAAAAATATATACTTTGTCATTTATTTATTCAGAAAAGTTATCCAATACTACAAATCTGTGAGTGGCAAAAGTATGTGAATCTGTAGGATCAGCTGTTAATTTGAAGTAAAGTTAGGGTCCATCTGTTCAGAGGTGTTTTTAATCAGTGTGATGACTATCAGGTGTCAGTGTGTTATTTAAAGAACAGGGATCTAGCAAAGTTTGGTCATGTTTGTGTAAGTGTATCATGGCACAAACAAATGAGATCTCTGAGGACCTGTTCTTCATCAGGCTAGAAAGGGTAACAAAAACATCTCTAAAAAGACTGGACTGCACCAATCCACAGTAAAACAGATTGTGTACAAATGGAGAGAAATCAAGACCGTTCTTACCCTCCCCAGAAGTGGTTGACCAACAAAGAACACTCTAAAAGCAAGACATGTAAAAGTCATGTAAAACAGTAACTTTGCAACTACAGGTCAACTGTAACAACAAACATGACCATCTTCTAGCACTAGTTGACATGTAGTTGCAAGCTACTTATAGTTAGTAGAATGTATAAAGCTGACTACCAAAATAACTATACACAATGTGTTGTACCTTCTTATTAACCCTAATTGGTTTGTCATGATATAGTCCTAATCATATGTTTCTTGGCTTTCTAAGGTGGAAATGCTTGAGCGGAAATACGGAGGCCGTTTCATAACCCGCCATGCAGCGCGCACCATCCAGACAGCTTTCCGCCAACACCAGATGAACAAGAACTTTGAGCGTCTCAGGAGCTCGATGTCGGAGAACCGCATGACCCGCAGGATCCTTCTGTCCAACATGAGGATGCAGTTTTCCTTTGAGGGACCTGAGAAAGTCCTTGGCTCTGTTTTGGAGGGGAGGCAAATGTCTCTCCTGGATGACGTCAGCCATGTAGGAGGCATGGTGCAGGCCACAGAGATGGTTCCTGTCATTTTGGAAGCCCCAGAAGCTCAAAACGACTTGACGGACACAATCACACAGCTAGAGGACACTTTCTCCAGGCAAGTGAAGTCACTGGCCGAGTCGATCGACGATGCACTGAACTGCCGTAGTCTGCACAGAGAAGAGACGCAGCCCGAGCAAGTGGTTTGTCAGGAGGACAAGCATCAGGATGATGAGGTCTGTGACGTCACACTCTTCATCGATGAAGAGGAGCTCTCTCCACTGGTCCAGCCATCCACGGACTCCAGGGATGAGAAGCTGGACGTGGACACTCCTTCCCTCGAGCGCCAGGGACCAGGCTTACCCCTGCTGACCATTGAGCCTCCCAGCGACAGCGCAGCAGATACAAGCCACCGGTCCAAGCAAGATTCGGTCCAGCCGCTAAACATTCACCAACGCACCGCAGCCGGACCCCGTCCCAAACAAGGGCTGCCTCCTAGAGTCCCCTCGCTCTCTGGAGACGAAGAGCCGCTTCGACACCGGCAGCTGGAGAGCCACCTGGCCACCAACGGCAAGCGACAGAGCAAGTCCGAGTCTGACTTCTCAGACGGAGACAATGACAGCATCAACAGCAATTCAAACTCCATTGACACGATAAACTCAGAAGTCTCATCCAGAGACGGACATAGTCTCAGCAAACAGACGTACCACAAAGACACTCGCAACAGCTGGGACTCTCCGGCCTTCAGCAGCGATCTCATGCGCAAGAGACAATACCGCATCGGCCTCAACCTCTTCAATAAGTATGTATTACAGTTATCAAAGATTTATACAGCATGGAGAAATAATCTTTCCATTGATGTATGGTTTGTTAAGGTAGAGCTATATCTGGATTTGATATAGCTATTTCAATATCTGGAATCTGAGGGTGCAAAACAATCGAAATATTGAGAAAATAATATTTAAAGTTGTCCAAATTAAGTTTTGATATATTTACGATAGGACATTTACAAAATATCTTAATGGAACATGATCTTTAATTTATATCCTAATGATTTAGGCAGAAAATAGCTGATTGATAATTTTGACCCATACCATTGTATTGTTGGCAATTGCTGCATGTATACCTGTACTACTGATGACTGCTTTTGTGCTCCAGGGTCATTATATTATATTATATTATATTATATTATATTATATTATATTATATTATATTATATTATATTATATTATATTATATTATATTATATTATATTATATTATATTATATTATATTATATTATATTATATTAAGGATCAGTTCTCACTGTTAACTAGCTGCTTATTAGCATGCATATAACTAGAATTTTGGCTGTTTATTAGTACTTATAAAGCATGTATTAATGCCTTGTTCTGCACGATCCTATTTAAGATCCCTTTAAGGTTCACCCCCCCAAAAAAATGATGTCATTAATTACTCTCCCTGATGTCGTTCCAAAGCTGTAAGACCTTCATTCATCTCCAGAACACAAATTAAGATATTATTTTAAGCATTCCAAGAGCTCTCTGACCTGTGATATTAATATTAATGTATATGATGGATGTTTTGATTATTTCTTTTTAATTATTATTTTATTTGTTGTTTAGGTATGTTTTCACTAATTGTATCACCAATTTTATATCCTAATTTAGCATTCTCAAATTCTGGTGTAATAACTTTTCCAAAACATGTTTTGTTGCCAGCCTTGAAAATCTTTCTAAATGTTTCAGGGATGATGACCAGTGATCAGAATTAACAAAATTGGCCAAAACTGGTCTTTTTTTAGCAAATATTACTTCATCTCTTCAACTTATTGAGCTTGATGATGCCAGTACTGAATATTTGGATAAAGACTGTAGGAGGGATGTTTGTTATTTCTGGTTCAAAAAGACTTATGATGTCTGTCCTACAAATCTGGGGCCTCAGTTATAAAATGTTGCTTAGAAAACATCCTAAAATTGATCTTACGATCATCTCTCAAATATGTGTATATGTCCCTCATTGAATGAATGTATGCACAGTAAACGCACGCACACCTCTCTTTCAGATTTGACATCTATGAATCACAAATGAGCTTGTGGAAACAATATTAAGTAATCATTATTATTATTTAGAACTTTTTATTTTATTTTTTGTAAAATATAATCTTGCTTACTTTTTAATTACGAGACACATAAGAACGTTTTTGCTAAAGTAAACATAAATAATGAGGATTTTATGTATTCCACACTGGAGAGAGAGTACATCATATGAATCAAAACTGTGTGTACAGTAACTCTTTTCAGTTAAAGCAATATTATTTTTCCTATTATTCAATACTAGTCTTCCTATACCTTTTCAAGTTTCTTTTTTGGATTGCATTTATGTTTTAGTTTGCATGTCCTATAGCCACTATGACGATGATTTTGAGCGTTCAGTAGGATGAGACCTGCTGATCTACTTTCAGAAAGCCAGAGAAGGGCGTCCAGTACCTGACGGAGAGGGGCTTTATTCCGGACACTCCCGTGGGCGTGGCCCACTTCCTGCTGCAGAGGAAGGGCTTGAGTCGACAAATGATTGGAGAATTTCTTGGGAACAGACAGAAACAGTTCAACAGGGATGTTTTAGAGTAAGTATTTGTTTTTTGTTTTTCATTTACAGACATAAATCCCATGTTTTGTATCGAATGTTTTAGAAAAACTAACTTAAATAAAGTGATCCTAGCATACAGTTTGAAACACATTAAATATCTAATTCAAACAAAGTGAGATCATTTGGACCTCTTCTATCGTACACAAACAATAGGTCTATCTCTGACAATGTTTGTCAAAATCAACTATTCAACCATGTAACTTGTAACCTAGCTACTCGCTCCCAATCAGGCTACGAACTTTAGTTTTTCTATTGATAATGAATTTAAAAACAAAACAGAACACACTTTCTGTACCCTGTTTTGTGGCATTCAGCAGGTATGTGTTGACGTTTGAGGGCACATTCTTAAAATGAAAGATGTTTAAAAGTTTCTCACAGCGATGCCATAGAAGAACCACTTTTGGTTCCACAAAGAACCATTCAGTCGAAGATTTTTTAAAGAACCATCCATGTTAAAGGTTCTTCATGGAACCCTCTAGAAGAACAGGTTCATCTATCACCGTGAAGCACCTGTGTGTGTTGCAGCTGTGTGGTGGATGAGCTGGATTTCTCAGTGATGGAGCTGGATGAAGCCCTGCGGAAATTTCAGGCTCAAATCCGTGTTCAGGGCGAGGCACAGAAAGTGGAGCGCCTGATCGAGGCTTTCAGGTGTGTTATCAAGCATCATTATGAAGTGATATAACTTAGAAAAGACAAATATACAAGGTAAAAGACAAACAAGCAGCACTAACTCTAAAAAGATCATTTTCATTGCTTCAGATTGAAATGTTTTACCATGATTGTGATCTTGGGTGTGTTTTTGTTCAGCCAGCGCTACTGCATCTGTAACCCTGATGTGGTCCGTCAGTTCAGAAACCCTGACACCATCTTCATCTTGGCTTTCGCCATCATCCTCCTCAACACAGACATGTACAGCCCCAACGTCAAGCCAGAACGCAAGATGAAGCTTGAGGACTTCGTCAAGAATCTGCGAGGTTTGATTGAAACGCACACAAACATAACAGGTACAGCTGTGAAGCACTATTGCAGCTGTAATGGTCTTGTGTTTGTGTTGGAAGGGGTCGATGATGGCGAGGACATCCCTCGGGAGATGCTGGTCGGGATTTACGAGCGGATCCAGAAGAAGGAGCTCAAAACCAATGAGGACCATGTGTCTCAGGTGCAGAAGGTGGAGAAACTCATTGTGGGCAAGAAGCAAGTAGGTTCATCATAATCCTGCTTTATGAAACTGCACTAAATTTGTTAAGAGATGCAGACTTTTATGGTCATTCTTCAACAATTCAGATATGACAATTTAGGATTTCATAAAGATAATTGCATTAGTACACACACACACATATCTTGACTTCTCCTCTTGCATTGCAGATGGGATCACTTCACCATGGCCTTGGATGTGTAAGTATTTTTTTATGATGCATGAATACAGCAGCTGTCCGTCTGTGTGTGACAAATTGTTATTTCTTTCCACGCTTCACTACCATAGACACTTTAGCTAATGTAATTTTCTTTCCAAATGTCATATCTGAACCTAAAATCAATAACTGAATATTTCGCACTGGATGTAAAACATTTTCTTTATCCTTTCAATGCATAATTTAAATATTGATACAGTATGTAAAGATTTGGTAACAGGACCAAAATGTAAAAGACCCTTCCAAGAGTTAAAAGCTGATTGAAATGCTTCACGTCATGAACAGTAAATTAATCTGTAATTAAGATTGTGTGTGTATACTTACAGTACTTAGAGGGATACTTCGTCCAAAAATCATATTGTTACAAAGGTTGTTACAAAAGAAGATATTTCGAAGAATGTTGGTATCCAAACTGTTGCTTATAACCATTCACTTTCATAGTTTTTTTCTGTTGTTGTTGTTAATATTGTGGAAGTCAATGGCAACCGTCAACTTGTTTTGTTACCAACATTCTTCAGAATAACTCATTTTGTGTCCAGCAGAAGAAAGAAGCTCATAAAGGTTTGGAATAACTTGAGGGAAAGTGGATTATGAGAGCACTTCCATGTTTTGGGTGAACTATCCCTTTAACCATATTTTGGATGCAAATTTTCGTTCATAAGTGAGCTAAATCTGACACAACTTCCTCGTTTTGTGGAAATTCTCATTGGTGACAACAATAATAAATGGTAAATAAAGGGTTAGGGTGTGTTAGGTTATAGTTTTATAGCTAGCTCTTTATAAAAACAGTAGATCAGTAGAACAATATATCATAGCTCAGTATAAAAACAGGCGTCGGTCGGTGGAAAGTCTCCACCATGATAGAGAAACAAACACGTGTGTGTGCGTGTGTGTGTGTGCGTGTGTGTGTGTGTGTGTGTGTGTGTGTGTGTGTGTGTCACAGGTGCTGTCTCAGGCCCATCGCAGGCTGGTGTGCTACTGCAGACTGTTCGAGGTGCCAGATCCCAACAGACTGCAGAAACTGGGGCAGCACCAGCGGGAGATCTTCCTGTTTAATGACCTGCTGGTGGTGAGAGATCACACCACATGAGCGTGCTGCATCGTCTACTAAAGCTAAATACTCCCATTAATGGACAGATATCAGCATGTGTTGATCACTGATTTCTGCATCTTTGTAACAGGTGACCAAGATCTTCCAGAAGAAGAAAAACTCAGTGACGTATAGTTTCAGGCAGTCTTTCTCTCTGTACGGGATGCAAGTCATGCTCTTTGAGAACCAGTGTAAGAAATATGAACACAATCAATCTTTCTGAATGGAAGGCTAGAAGTGCCATTAACATAATATTAGTGCTGTCAAACGATTAATCGCATCCAATGTTTTTTGTTTTTATTTTTTACATATTATGTGTGTGTACTGTGTATATGTATTGTACTGTATTGTATGTAAATAAACACACATTCTTGTATATATTTAAGATTTTTTTTATATTTTCATATATTAAATATATTTATATATAATATAAATTATATGAATATAAATATGAAAATATTTTCAAAATATATATTGTATGTTTTTGTATTTATATATACATAATAAATAAACAGTACACACACATATATTATGTTAGAAAAATATTTTGGATGTGGTTAACCGCGATTAATCATTTGACAGCGCTAAATAAGGAATCAATGATAATTATTTATACAACAATTGTAATGAACACTAACAAATAATTTCTCAGATAGAAAGACAATAATCAGACATACTTAAAGTTGTGGTAGTCTCTAAATTGTACATTTATGTAGTTTAATTCAGTGATGTATTGACTTTTTTTTTTTTTTTTTTGACTTGAAAAATATATTTGCTAACACTTTAATATAAGGACCGATTCTCACTATTAACTAGTTTCTTATGCGTGTTATTATAATATTGGCTGTTTATTAATACTTATAAAGCACATATTCTGCGTAACCTAATCCTACACAACACCTAAACTTAACAACTACCTCACTAACTATTAATAAACAGCAAATTAGGAGTAAATTGAGGCAAAAGTAGTAGTTAGTTAGTAATAGTTAGAATTGGACCTTAAAATAGAGTTTGACCAAATGTTTTATTTCTTAGTTTATGGCACTCTTACACGCAAGGCTGTATGTGTCCTAAAGGCCACTTCATACTGCTCTGACAGACACAGAGCAATGCAGACAATCACCAGATTACAGTACATTCATTCTGTGACATCCCTCCTCCCAAAAAGAGCCGATCCAGCGTGTTCAGTCACTGAACAAATTAGATTCGACAGACACCATCAGACACAGACAGGGTACAACACTGATCAGACAAAAGCTGCCATCTGTCAGCGTTTATCAGTGTGGTGTGAATTAGCCTAAAGTTAAATTGTGTTGTCTTTTTTTCTCAGTCTATCCGAATGGTATCCGGCTGACTTCAGCCATCCATGGTGCAGACTTCAAAGTCCTGATCAATTTGAACGCTCCCAACTCCCAGGACCGCAAGAGATTCACCAGCGACCTGCGAGAGTCCATCGCTGAGGTCCAGGAAATGGAAAAGTACCGGATAGAGTGTAAACAGACCTTTATTCTTCCTCATCCTCACCGTTAGCAAAGCAGGTTTTGTGAGCTGCCCATGTTAATGTGGTTTTCAGATGCAGAGTTACAGTTGTTAGGAATAAAGAGCAAACATCAGAAATCTCGTGATCTTCTTGAAATCTATCATTTCATCTCCATGGTCTCATTAGCATGTGACTGTCTCTATTTACATGTTCATTTATATTCAGCTTTGCAGGAATGCCGGACTCATTTCATGTGTGACATCAAGGTCATCCAATCATATTATAATGGTCATTTACATGTTTGATTGTAAGGGTCAGACTCAGAGGTTTCATTCCCACATCAGAAACCCAGTGTGGCTCAAATCAGAAAAATCAGTTCTGATCTGGGCCTCCTTCTAATGTGAAAATAAATCAGATATGCATCTGAATTTTGTGCATTGCGACTGCTACATGAATTTCAGATCAGAATTCATGTAATTTTTAAATCTCAACATTCTTCGAGATTATTTCTAGTGTTTCATTTCAAATTTTTCTCATTTGACTTATGACTCATTTGTACAAAAACAAAGAAATTGTAAAAACTAAGGTTGTTACTGTTTCCTCTTTTCTGATGGATAACCATATAATTTTATGCTGAATATTCTTTATGAATGTTATGGTAAATAAAGCACATTAAACTGAAATCAGCTTTACTGTAGAGAGAGGACTAGCCGCTAAATCACTCAGCTCCAGTGTTGCCAAGTCTGCGGTTTTCCCGTATTTTTATGTCCGTGGGTTTATTCTTCATGTCCACGGGTTCTGAAGCTACCCCAATAATGAGATATGTAGTCCCTGAAATGAAAATTGTCCCCCCGCCCCCCCCCCCCAAAAAAGTCAATTTTTTCCCCTTGAATCCTGATTGGGCTAGTTTTGGACTAGTTTTGAGTAGCATTTGAGCGGGTTATTGTTGTGAAAACTTGGCAACGCTGCTTAGTTCTTGCTTGTTATCTATGTACGATGTTCTTCGTAGTTGTATGCTGTAGGACTGAAATGACTGTATGTGTGTGTTTGAATGTTTGCAGCTGAGCTGGAGAAACAGAAAGGAGTGGTCAGACCCAGTATGTCTCAGAGCATGTCGGGCCTAAAGAAGGAGAGCGGAAACAGCACCATGGGCCGCACTAGTCTGGATGACACGTACACCATGGGGGAGGGGCTAAAGCGGAGCGCGCTCAGTAGCTCCCTGCGTGACCTTTCTGAAGCAGGTGAGTTCAGTGCATCTGATGTACTGATGAACAGATGGCCTTTCTGATCAGTAAAAACAGGAAGTGGTTTATGCTCGTTTGATTTCCTGTGTAGAATGATTTTCCTGTACATAATCTTTTCACATATTATATTACAAATAATATTTCCACTGGTAACATTAGATGACTGCAGTATGGGTCCTAGGATTTGCAGCTTGCATTCACAGAATTAAGTAAAAAATACACAAGGTTTAAGTGCATAGGGTTTATGAGCTGTAAAATTGTGTAATAAGCAAGTGGTTAGTGGCACCAAAATCCTATCATACACATACTGTTTTCTTCTTGTGGCTTTAAACAGTGGGTATTTTCACATCTTTGAATTGATCATACAAATTTATTTCCATTGTATATAATTTACAGTAAAACTGCATTCACTACTCATGGCAAATCAGGATGAACACAACAGTTTGCAGACAATCCAGCACATGTAGTTTCTGAAAGAGTGCATCTCTAACTGTCAGTCAGGTTTAGCCCAGGTCTGACACGGCAGAGCTTCAGCTCCCTTTGGTTTCCTCTGTCTCCTCCATTGCTGGGCACTTTGTCTGTTTAACACACCTGTGTCCAGCAGTCCAGGTAGCTCCATTCTGGCCGTTCACTGTTGATTCCTCAGGAAGTGTCTTTTCTGAGCGTCTGGTCTCAGCTATTTTTGTACAAGATGTGTGTCTGCTGTTAGGGTGATGCTGTATGTTCCTGTTAATGGTGTGTTTTGGGGGATACACTCACCTGTCTCCCATTTCAAGCTTGCTCTCTAAAACAATCCTGGGTTAAAAACAACCAAATACTGGACAGAACTAGGTCTGCACAATTCATCAAATTTCTAATCGCAATTATAATTATGGATGCCACAATTACGTAATGCTTCAAAGCAGTAATTAATCCTTCAAAGTCCACCTATGTTATTCTAAGTTTTTTTCTTTCTACATGTTATCTTAAGGGTTTTTCCATTGTTGTAATTTTAGTTTAACACTATAATGCCATTCTTATTTGTACTTTTTTATAATTTAAAGAAGAAATCCAATATACAGTTGACATCTGAGGCTTAATACTATATAATAGCACTAAAAGTTTCTCAGTTCAAGTGTTTTCAGCTTGTTTATTTTCATATAAGAATATGGACATGGACAAAATACAAGACAAATTAAATTTATTTGGGTGAATACAGCATAGTTTACAATATTATTGTACATACATTTAAACTCATTTAACAAGCATTTTAGAAATAAAAGGGCACATTTAAAAGTAGCATTTTATATTTCATTGATTCACTTTGTAGATCCATTCACTAGCATTTCCTAATGGTTTACACTACTGATACTGATATTTTGGATCGGTTTTATTACACAAAACTGACTTTAATCTGAAGTCCAACACGAAACCCTCTGGAGAAACATGATCAATGAAAATATAGGAAACATATACAACAGGAACATAATCAGGATAAAACAGCACAGGTGAGAAGGAGCTAATCACCAAACCAGGAAACTAAGGGGAAGCAGATAAACGGGAAGAAAGCTGAAACAGAGAGGATCTGCTGGCGTCAGTCTCCTGCTGGACAGCGTGCAGAAATATAGCTCCATTGAGTGTGTCCTGGCTCCCAGACCGGTCCTGATCCTGCCCTCCTCTCTCGTCCACTTCACTTCCTCGCTCATTACTGTCCTATCATAATAAAGACAAGAAGGCCAAATCTTTAGAGAAACTCAAGCTAAACGACAGAGACCATGCATGTAAGAGGTGCGATTTAGAAGTGATATTTCTTCAAAGTTGTGATGATCACACTATATAAGGTGTGTTAACAGTGAAGGTGAAGATTCTCGCAAGCAACTTTGTAATGTTTTTGTCAAGTAACCACCAGGCTCTGCTTCGGTATACAGATAAAGGCAACTTTGAGTAAAAAATCTCATGTCATTTTTTCCAGGTCTGCAATACAGCACAGAAACTCTACTCAGTCTGCTGTATGTACATTGTATTGAAACTATTCTTTTAGTCTTACTTTATATATCATTTACACACAAGTGTTTGTGAGCATAGTGTGGAGTATAGATGGAGTATAGAGAGCAAACTGGCACTCAGTTAATGTTGATAATGACCCAGAAGGTTCAGTGTGTTCATCAGGTTAGAGCAGAGGGATGTTACCGGTGTGATGTACATCTCTCATCTATGCTACTGCATGGGAGCTGTACTAGTCTCTAGACAGCAGTGTATAAGTATGTTTTTATTGATGTGTACCCGTCCTGGCTGCTCACATGCATGAACTGCTCACCTACTGAAACTGGGGCTTAATTGTCTGTAAGTGCTGGTGCTCAGTGCATGTGTGTGTGTGTGTGTGTGTTTAAATAGTCTGATGATTGTGTCTTAATGTTCATGCAAGTCTGTTCTTTCACTTCTTTTTTAAAGGGGCTTTGACTTGTATCTGTTAGATGGCCGATGAACCTCATGCATACAAACACAGAGTGCTCTGCTTTAATCAAATGCTTGGTGTCCCTGCAAGTCTCATCAGTTCAAGCTCAGACCTTTGAAGACTGAGTCAAATGTGGATTTCAGTCTGGTTTTTTATGTATATTAATTTTGATGGATGATTTGAGTATTCATTCAAAGTGGATTGCTGCTTAGACTTGTCCATTTAAATATCTGACTTTGGGAATCAAACAATGTGATTGTCTGTCAGAAATAAAGAGACCAAACAGCTGAAGATGTGTCAGTAAATGCCTGAAGTACGGCTCACTCCAAAGAGCAAGGCTTTGCATGTTAAAGATTTGTTGTTGATAACTTAATTCACATCGGCAATAAAAGCAGATATCTTTTGTCTTGTCGACAGAAACATCAGACATCGTTCTGTAAATGAATTTACCGTTCAGAAGACCTTTTTCTTCCTACATTTCTTCACTGCTGTCTATGGCTGAATTGTCCATTTCTCCAGGTTAGGCCACAGGTCAAACAGGAAATATGTGCTACGTTAATCGCGTTAATAAAACTAGTGCCGTTAAAAATGAGTTTGTGTTGACACAGTATTAATGCATTAATTTTGACAGTCCTACTTTATTAATCTCAATAAACATTCAAATCCCTAGGCTAGTCCCAGACTAAAACAGATGTTTGAGCTGTCTCAACTAAAAATATCTTGCTCTGACTTTTCTTAAATATGTCTCAAGATGCACACCTTCTAAGGCATTTTGTTAAAAGCTGCTTAAATATATTTTTTATTTTTTTATTTATAAATATCTTAATTTAAGGCCTAGTCCTGGCTTAAGCTAAGCCCCGTCAGTGAAACCAGGCCTTAACGTCTATGGAGGAAATGATTATGAAAATGCATGTGGATACTTGCAGTACTTCACTTCAGAATCTAGTTGACTTACAGTGTTTGATTAGTTGATTAATGTTTGGTCCGTGTCTCTCGTCACAGGGCTCCATCTTTAGCAGACCTGCTCTTCCAGGAGCATCTGTTCCCTGACGGACACCGCGCTCCAGACTCCCTCCTTGGGTCACTCTTCGAAAGCATTCGGGTCGAGTGCTTCGTCTTGGGCACACCATCACACCACAGAGAGCAGCACATGATCAGCGAGCACAGACCCTGGTGTGAGCTTCAGACACACACCAGCCCAACATCTGTGTTTGACGCCTCTCGCTCTCACTTCATCCTGCCACAGGTCAAGGACACACGATTAGAGTAGGAATTTATATTTTGCATAAAGAATACCAAGGACCATTAAGATATATTGCATTGTTACATATTTTTTGCTGTAATGCATTATTAAAACTATTATTGTTATTAAAAATTATGATTACTATTTTATTATTAAATAGTTTTTAGTCAGTTCCTTGAAAACGTAATAATATTTTGGTTAATATTAGCATACATTAAAAACAGTTACCATGCTGCACAAATATTTTAACATTTAACACAATAGTTTTGTTTTTCACATCGCAGTAGTATGATTTTAATAGCAATCGCAGTTTTGTGTTTTCATATTTATTTATTGAGAATTTGAGGAGTGTGTTTATCTGTGCTTAATATCAGCGAAACATCGTAATGGTCCCAAATACGGGTTTTGTTGCCTTTATGCAAAATATGATATTTATTTTCCTGACAGGTTTTCTTGATTTCTTTGAGAGGTTATAAAAACAAAGTAAATAGTGGTTTTGCTAGTATTCAACCACTGTGGTTCTGCTAGTTTGAGTGAATGTCCGTCTCAGAAACACAGAGTAGATGTCCTAACGCTGTATTATTATTAGGTGACAGCTCCACATGCTGTCTAAACCATCATTAATCAACGTGCCATTGACCTTTGCACCCGCTATGTCTCATGTGTAGAACAGTAGTACAGTAGTGTAACTGAAACCATTGTCAGCAAAAAGCGATGTTATAGAATACTGTAAAAGATGTATTCACAACTTTTTGAGAACAATATCTTGGTGAGTTTGAGTGGAAGTCATATTTAAAGAAGTACGCTCATGGAAACCTTCCGTTGTGATCTGTTATAAAGCACAAATGCAGTATCATGTGGCACTTTGACGTTGTACAGCATCATATGAATCTTACAGACTTACAGTAAGGGTTTGAGGAGATGGTAAAATATGTCTGCATGCCTGGAGTAGTTTTTGTAAAAATCATTTTATGATTTCTTTTTTCATTGGAGGAAACTCCTGGACATCTGAGGGCCAGTGACGGAAATATTTTTCTATATTTTATGGATTGTTCTTGTTTGTTTTTAAGTGCAATATGTTTGTCATGATGACGAGAGCATCTTTACTATTACTTCATCATAGATTCTCTAGTGTTTTTACATCGAATGAAACGTCAGAGTGATCAGCTAGGCTTTAACTGTGATTTGTTATTGATGTTGTTCTTGGCTGTTTATTTATTGTTGAAAATAAACCAGTGTTAACATGGCAATGAAGTGCAATCCTGTAAAAAGTACTCCTCTTTTTTTACTTTTCAACAACCAGGAGATTGTTTCAGGTGAATATTCTGCTCTATTATGCAAGCATCTGTATGTTTAGAGTCATCTAGAAATGAACTTTTAGTCTGTGAAGTGAGGCAAATGAAAATGATTGTTGTAAAGATGCAATCTGATCAGATATATAAGCTGATATTTTTCAGAATTGTGTAACCTTTGCTTCTGAGCACGTTTTCATGACCCCAAACCAAAGGTTTGCTTTTCAGCATATCACAAATACTGTGTTCAATATTCAATCTGATGTACTGAAGTCAACATGAACAGACTAAACTAACCATGTTTACTTCGCTTAATAATACTTCCCTCCTGTTAAACTCAAAGAAAACATAATCATCTTATTCTTTCTATTTAAAAAATGTACTTGAAATCATAACACCCTTTTATTTCTCAGCCCCACTCCTTCAATCGCCGGCCATTTTTACATCATTTCTTGATGGATAAAAGAAAAACTTTTTGTGTTCTTTAATATCCTTTTTTTTTGTGGGGGGGTGGGGGCTCACAATGAAGTAAAATGGGTTTGTTAATGTCATTTCATGTTGACTTTAAGAAGAAAACTAATTTAAAAGATCTTGCATTTCTATTACTTACAAAGCAACCGTTTCCAAAGATTTTGTTCTGCATAAAATATTAATAAGATGAGGAGCTTCTGATATTTGATTGACAGATGAAGGACTGCAGGTTCAGATGCACTGACCCCCGTGAGCTGATCAACACTCAGCCTTAACTCTTTTATTTCACTTTACCTCTCGCTCTTATTCATCTATTTTATGTGTTTCTTCATTTCATGTGCTCGATCTGTCGTTCTGTACTGTGTTGTGTGTTACTGCAGATAATGCAACTCATCCGTGTAAAAGATGGCATAAAACGATCTTGTCCCACTGTAAGCCCATGTAAAGAGGGCTTGTAAAGACACATTTGAGCAGTAATAGATATATTAGGGACCAAGTTACCATTGTGTATATAGAGTGTACAGTATCCTGACTGCAGAATATGAGGTCTCTCTTTAAATGCGAGGTGTTGGATGTTTCTCTCCTCACAGGCTGCTATCACTCGCAGAAATAGGTCATAATAAAGGCCATTGGTTTATCTTGTTGTTGTAGAACAGAGAATGCTTGTCTTTTGAGGTTTTATTTTATGTGATGGTTATCTATGTCAGTGTACAATGTAAAACTCAAACTGTGACGACATTCAGAACATAAAATAAAACAATTATATGATACGGTTTGTATTCAGTAGTCTGTCATTTCAATTATTTTTTGATTTTGATGTCCGTGAATACATTTAGAGAGGGACTGCAGATTTTCATGAAACTAAAGCGGATGAGTACATTGTTTAGGTGTTGCATGTACGCACTGCAGGCTAAACATTGCTCATTCATCATGTATATACAGTAGCAAGTTATTGTGTTTTCAGTTTCTTCTAACTCCTCTGAGCTGCAGATAAAAGCACCAGCTCTTTCAGTGAGCAGGGCATGTGTAATGTGCTGTCGGAGATAGTCTTATCCTCTGCTCACACAGGCCAGCCCTGGGAGGATCACGTGATGCTGCTGGAGCTCTGACTGCTCAATACAAACTTACACAGATACAGGAAAACGTCCAGACACTCACAGTATAAAGCCTGTTTTGATGTACAGAAACATTTGCAGAAAAAAAACTATAGTGGATGTACGTCTTAGCTTAAAGCCAGAATGATTATTACACGTTTTCAGTTGCTGTCAATCACATGCTAAAAGGTAAGTCACAGAAGTCTCTTATCTGAGTGCTTTCAAACATTTCAAAAGAGACTTAAATGTCTAGTTTTGGGGTCACATACTGTATGTACAGACATATCAAAGAGCCCATTCCTTTATATAAAGCAGCATATGTTTTATTATTATGATTATGGCAGTCACAGTGCTGTTTATAATGTCTTTTGAGATGTTTGACCTCTTTCATGTCACTGTTGGACAGTGTTACTTTAACACTCTATACACTGATGTCATATCCTGTTATATTTGTTTTGTTTTATGTCCTTTATTTCTCAATGAAAAAACTGAGGTCAACTTAAGCTCTGTTTACACTAATGAAATATTACGAAGCATAAAGTACTGCTATAGTTCTGTTATTTGTACTGTTCTAGGTGGATGCACTTCTGGTTATGAATTTTATCTATGTACATATTTGATCTTGTGCACAGCATTGTCTCTTCATGTTTATATGCTCTGTGTATATAATAGTGGAAGTAACTTTGCACAGACAAGATATTTAAGCAATTTTATTTAAATGTTGGTTAGAAATACCGAGCTGTCCTTGACAAAGAATACAAGTGTTGTTTCCTACAATGGATTGTGAGTAAATATCCCCCTCTTCCAGCTCTTTTGTTTTCTGATATCCGCTACGGTGCGAAAAACCTCTGTAAAGGATTCAGTGCACGAGTGAACTGACTGAGTGTCAAACTGACTGATGAACAATTTCAGACGTTTTGCAAACCTGTTTGACTGATTAGATCACAAGAGTTCAATTTGTCATTATTTTGACAGTAGCAAGTCTCAGTACTTGGGCTTAAAAGGTTGGTGACCACTGCTCTAAAAATACGTCTTGCAGACGTAAATGCAAATAGACGTGCTATCAGGTTATATACTCCAATACAACTGACCTATCAGTATAATTTTGGACACAGAAGGACCACCATTCAAGTGGGATTTAAATATCCCATGGATGGATATATAAATATTTCAAAATAATTATGGTGGGTAACTCAAAGTGAGGGTATACAGATCACAATGCAAGCGGGAGGAGTCATTACGATCGTCTTGATCAGGTTTGACAACATGCAGGATCAACACTGTTCATTTATCACAGGGTATGGTTACATTAATGTACATTTAACCATTTTAATATGGAGATGAATTGTAGACCTTTGTTTTATGTGTTTTTGACATACACTGCACATAATGTGAGAACAGTTCACTATTTAGGTGTACTTTAGCATGGACTCGCTAACTTAAATGTTAGCTAGTTTTAGCCAGAGATACTTTGCTGAAGCACAAGAAGAGATTAATGTTTTGCTTTAAAGATTTTACCTTAATGAGAGTATGACAACCAGAAAATGAAAATGTTTGTCTTCATTGGGATTGGGGTTGAATGCTTAGGGACATTTTGTTTGAGTTTAGGTAATGTAATAAAATAACTTCTATTGGCCATCCTCTCAGGATCCCAGGAATCAGTGTTACAAGGAACCCAGGCACATCACTTTACTATTGTTGAAGCATAAACACCATCAAACCAGCGTGAGCTTCAGATGTTCTCTCTATGGCACTGAAACCTAAAGGTTGAACCTAAACCTGCTAATTGGCTCATCTGCGTTCAAGGGGAGGGACTAACCATTAGGTCAGACTCAGGCTCCAGATTTTTATTGCATGTAATGATGTCAATAACTCCCTGCATCTAAAGATATGTGCTGAAGTATGTGTGGTTTCTTCACACACAGGATGCTCTTGGGTTCAGGGTTGACTCTTCTCTTGTGCTCGATCGTTGCACATGTCAGTTGCCAGTCCTGCGGGTGCAAGTCTTTACCGTCCCGAGGTCTGAGGGTGGACTGCAGCTCGCAGGGCCTGAGAAGCATCCCTCATCTTCCTGCAGAAACCACTGAACTCCTGCTGCAGAATAACCTCCTGACCACTGTAACCCCAGGGCATTTAGACCGGCTCCACCACCTGCAGCGGGTCAATTTATCCGGGAACCCCCTCCACTGCGACTGCAGCATCCAGTACTTAAGACAATGGCTACAGAGGAATAAAGCTGTCTCTGTGATGCCGGTGTGTGCCAGTCCTACTGAACTGGCCCAGAGGTCCATCCATGAGCTCACTGATGCTGATGTCACATCCTGTGTCTCTGATCACTGCTTTGAGTGGGTTTATAATGTCATCTTATGCGTCATGCTTTGCTTTCTCATTGGTCTGCTTCTGTGGTGCCTGCAGCTAGCAAGAAACTCTACGTTTATTCTGGGAATTGATGAGAGACACCGGGGATTTGAGGCAGAATCTCTTCGATCGCTCAAACCCAAACACCGAGTGAGGATGAGGTGCAGTATCGGGTCACTGAGCACAGGAGCCGGTGACATGGACAAGCCTTTACTCAACATGGACATCCTCCCTCAGATACTGGACGTCCTGCACAAACAACACAACATTAAGATTAAAGTACCGTGAAGAACTGAACTTTGCACTGATGCCTTCTAGCATATATTTATTTATTTATTTATGATGTCAACAGCAGTGGCATGGCAAGAGGAAATATTTTAATTTCACAAAGATATTTATTATATATCACGTCAAAACAATTATATAACAATTTTGTTTGAAAATTATATATATAAATAAATATGTTAAAATATACAAGAACATATAATAAAAATAATAACAAGAATGAACAAAAGTTCTATAGAGTCTTTTAGTTTAATGCATGACAATATTATATATATATATATATATATATATATATATATATATATATATATATATATATATATATATATATATATATATATATATATATATGTAAGGTGGATTTTATTTATTATATTGTGTAAAAAAAAAAAAAAAGAATGAAAACAACCTCTAAGCCAAACAAAAGGTTTCAAGCGAATCATTATTGTTCATATCAAACTCCAGGTCAGTGTGGCTCTCATTGGGACATGGTGTTGACAGTTGGGTTAGGGGGTTATTAGTGGCCAAGAGTGATGTCTGGTCTAGGAAATTGGACATCTTCACCTTTAATTAAAAAAAATAATAAATGTGTAAGATTTTGTAAGCATATTGCATAGTTGCTTAGTCATTTGTTTTATTTGTGAAAATAGTGCAATTAAATTATTACAGAATTGTGCTGTAATAATTTTTGGCCATGCTGTCATACAAAGAAATTATAAACACATGCAAAAACAAGAGGACCAATGAAATATAAATAATGTATGTTGTAATCAGCAATGTTGCCAATTTAATGATTTTGTCTCTAGACTTATGACTTCCTTATCACTTTATAGACGTTGTTGTTGTTTTTTTTTTATTATTATTAATTTTTTTAAACCTAGCAAAACAAATCAGTTTCTTGGACAAACTGATCTATATAAATACAAATGCAGATCAGTGAACTCACCTTTATGAGGTCATCCAGCAACATTAGTGACCAGTTTAAGTTACGTTCAATGAAAGCAGGTGGCAACACTGGTACCTTTGTTTGTTTGTTTGTTAACGTATTTTGATGGATTAAGTGAAATGTAGGGTCATTAAAAAAAAATCCACACATCAGTTGTGACTAATGTTGTTGTTTGGTGGGGTCAGTGCCACAATATGTAAGACCCTGTTAACTGTGACATCACCGGTGCATTGCTGCATTTTTACAAATATCTAGCCATAAAAAATAAAAATAAATAAAATAAATTACTACTTTTCATTACTTATATATATAAATAATACTTTTTTGATCTTGACAATCAAGTTTGTATTGTTTTATCAACTCCAATATGTCATATTTTTGTTGGAAAGTGTCTGTCTCCTCCTCTTTGCTGCCATCTTGTTACTCCTAACTAGGTTAGGAGACCTCTTCAGCTCTTCAATAATTTAGGAGCTAAGACCTAGTCTGAATGCTAAGCAGCCTTTATGAATCACACTTATTCTGTAGTCTAGGAATAAGAGTAAAATTATGTCATTCTTAAAATCTCGACACTTAGGACTACAACTTTGCGCACCTTTATTCATACGGCCCCTGGTCTTTTATGATTGGATAAATATACAATCAGTGAAAATGTACAGAGCAGGTGTTAACAGGCCCACGCTGTCACACACACACACACACACACACACACACAGTTTGTCTGGAATACACTCACGAAGCAGGCTTATGCAAGAGTGTCTCTCTTCTCTCTTATTTCTGCCATCTAGTGGCTAAATAAAACTTAAACGTTAACCTTTTCTTCAGAGAATAAACACTGAAACAATCTTAGAGCACTATAACACAATGCTTTGATGCATTAACACATTCTGAACACTTTGAGTAATAACCTAAGTACAGAATGACTGGAACCACCATCCTATGTTCACTGTTTATTGCGGAGAGTGTTCATTGGGTTTAGACTAGCATTTAAACAAATAATAACAACAGTCAGCTTGTTTCAAATCATGAACCTTCCCATTCATCTATAACACAATCATTTGCCTTTGCTGTTTTTAGAAGCATCCTTATAGTTAGCCATTTGCTGTAAATGCTCTTGAACCTGAAAGTGCACAGCTCACTTGAAACCCCGTCACAGATGTCATGTTATCTTTGACATGGGAACAGGTCTTTGTGTCTATGCTGACAGGCAGTACATTACAGTATGCATCTTACGGCAGGAGTTCAAGAGGTGTAGCCACGTGGTAGCATGAGGTGTTGCCCACTGCCCAGACATCGGTTCATTTCCAAGCTTTCCCTGTACTGCAAACTGGATACTTTGTTTAAACACTGTAAGATAATTTACTGGCCCATTAGTCTGTGGGCAATAATGTTAGAATGCACATATGGGATATCATCAAAACTCAATTGTGTGGATCGTCTTATCTCCCGAGGATTATTTAATTCAATCTAATGGTGCCTTTCTTTAGTTAAATTGTGCGTAGTGACAATATTTCCACTAGACAGTGGTCACCATGCACAATTTTACAGTCCTGCAATGGATATTTCACATCTGATGTGAACGTTAGTTTCAAGCTCTTTACCAACCTTTGTCCGTGTATGAAGCTGAGCTAACTGAAGTCTGGTCTCTGATGCAGCAATGAGCTCAGAGACAGACAAGTGAGAAACAGTGGTCACAATTTCTGATTTGTCTGTTGCGTCACCGATCTCAGGCAAAGGGAGAGAGGGAGTCTGAATCAAATTGATGCCTCCTTGTGTCCTCGCTCCTGTGAGTCAGAAACCGATCAAACTTAGCCCTCTTGAAGGACATCTCAAACCTTGTAGAGGACTCATCTGTTTCCCAACATGATGCACATATAAATTCTTCTCCCTCCTCACATCTATCAAAATAATCATAATTTGTTTGCCTTTGCAGTTTTAATAAACCTTGCATCTCATGTAATCTTGGTTTATAAATATTCATTTCGATTGTCTTCTGAAAGGTTTGGTCAAAAATCACAGATCGTGTCTCTTTAGATTGGGTGTATCTTGCAGAGTGTAACGAGATCAAATTTTCCCATGTTAGCCGCTTTGGACGTCGGCCATTTTGAATTATGTACTAAAATGCTGTATTTTACGAACGCATTGACGAATCATCACAACATTTTTCAAACATATGTATGAACACAGTCTAAGCACACGTTAAAAACGTTGTGGGATTGTGCCTCTTTGTGGAGCTTTATAATATAAAATGATACATTTCACAAATGCATTGATGCACCATTACAAAACTCTGTATGTGCCATCGAGACTATGACCTTAAAGTACTCAAATAGTTTTGAGACAGTTATAATGAAATTTTAAATAAATGCTAATAGCTTTCTGTGAATTTTGCCTATTGTAAAGAGACTTGTATCAATAGATTCTTTGGCTGTTTCGAACTCCCCCTAGACCGTTGGTCTGATTTTCACAGAAATCATATAATCTTTAGACCATGTTGACAAAACATTATGGATTTTGTGTCGATAGACAAAACCGTTTCTCAGTAATGAATTTGGTGTGATGCTCCATGCCATGCTTAGCTCCTCTGTTTGCCCAGTAATTGCTGCATGCAGCTATATTTATAATTGTTATTACAACTTTGTAGTAATAAATGAAGAGATGTCATGTCAATCAAGATCTGCATGAAGTTCACAAAAGCTAATGCAACACAGTTAATAAACACAGATGACTTTTAACTTCTTTAAAATATCCATCATGTTTTAATTTGCATGCAACAAATAATTTGGTTTGATGCACCTGTTTCTGTGAAGATGAACGTCAGGTGTTTGCTAAATGTTCTGGTGTCCCACAGGAATGGCATCCAGCTGTAGCTGACACACATGCTAGCTTATTAGCATGTGGCTGTGCTGGCTCAGTGACATGAACACAAATACTGCTGTCAGTTTCCCACAGGCCTTTCTCTCTCTGTCCTGCAGCGGGTGTTTCATCGTGGTGACTGTACAGCCCATACTTGTGATGTATCTAAAATAATCTCTGACTTCTTTTAAGTAATTTAGGAGCATGTTTTAGTGTTAAAACGCTTTGTGAAATACTCTTAGATCAAAATTTAGGAGTCACTATTTTTTTAATCTTCTCCTAAGTTATGTTCTACTTTTAGCCTCAAGATGTTTTGTGAAGAAGGTCCCTTGCGTCTAGTGGCTAAATGCCTCTGCACACACAATACATTTTTAAGTCAGTAGTTTTACTACTTAAAAAAAAACAAATTATAATTATATACATATACACACTTACTGAGAAAATGCTAAATTAAGTAGTTAAACTAAAATGCTACTGAGCTGCTTCACAAAACCCTGTACGTGATGGTTTTTTGGTTTTGTCCAGCTCCCGTAATCTGCATATTAATAGACATAACATACACTTTTGAGTAAACTTTATCTTGTTTTTTAGGCATTTATACTTAGTACTATACATTTCCTCCTCCAGTGTCTCAAAACTTGATCTGCAGGAGTTTATAGGCAATCACCTATGCTCTCTTTATCTTACTAGCTCTCTGCAACAACGGCACAGAAAAATGCCAAAAGCACAGCGCATAAGTATTTTTAAAATAATTTCTGCTGGAAGTTTAGACATCTACTTGCCCTGCCAGCATTTTCACTTACCTATTACAACATTCATTATTTAATATTTAAAATATTTTATGAATGTAATCATAAAGAACTCCAATAACAACTGGAGATCACACAGCTGAAATACATTTCTAATTGCTGGACGACAAAGCCCCAATTAATACCAAATGTCCGTGTGGAGTAGAAGTCAACCATTTCATTTTTTCTATGTAATAAAAATCTTGGACACAGGCAGATTCCTCATCCTCCTCCAACTTTATTGACAGCTTAAAATTACATATCTATTTTCTAGGACTTAAGTTGCAATTTCCTTCCGACTTAAAAACTGAGTACAAGCAATGATATTCTAACAGTAGTCCAAGTGATATTGTACAAAAATATCTGATTTCTGTGAAAACATTATTTTTTTGCAAATTGTTGCTGATTTCACGTCTCTCTGTTGTACTGGATAATTTAAGGTAGAAAGGACTAAAATTACTCCGTAATGTTCAGCATTAACAAGCACTGTTTGCTTTGAAAAAAAAAAAAAAAAAATTACAAAGAAAAATTAAAGTGTATGATTTCTGGAAGTCAAATTAATTTGAATATACCATTATAACATATTTCTTTAGGAATCACACACACTTTGCTGTGAGCTGCTAGTGGGCACCAGATCATAATGGACTTCCTGTGATGAAAATGGTCTTTCTTAAGCCTGCTTTCACTTTTCTCCATAGAACCACAAAACAAAACACCAGAATTGAGCCTTGGCCTGACTTCTCTCTTACATTTGATCTAAGGTTCACTTCCGTGAGCCCAGAGGTTCCCTGTGGCGCGGGATGTCCCAGTAATGGATCTTTTCACCAGTGGCATGGAAAGGGGTTCCTAAACAAAGCGTCATTTATTTCACCTCTACCTAAATAAACATTTCATTTTAAACGCAATATGATATTTTTTTTTTTTACCCCTTTTCTTCATAACAAAGGAAAACAAAACTCAAAGCTGCTCACTGGCATGGGAAAGGCCTCTGTTTGCCAGCCTTTGGCCAATGAAGAGGATTCAGAGAAGAGAAACAACCATCAATCAGGAAAGGAGGGGCGACAGAGGAAAGAAGTTACGCAGAAGCTTCAATGGTGCATTCTCTCGCCAGGTGACCGGTCTTGCCGCAGTTGTAGCAGTTCACCTCAGTCGCCTTGCTGCACTGCACTGCCACGTGACCAATCTCACCACACCTGCAAAAAACAACACACATTTAAGTCTGCCACTCAATTCATAGCCTTCCTCCAGCATTCAGCTCTGTACTACACTGCCGTAATAGTGAGAGTCATCTAGGAAACAATTTATTAAGTTGTCATTGCTACGAATTTTAGGGGGAAACCGCTTCATTAGACCATCAAGCTCTGATGGGACTTACCGGTAACATTTCACCTTGTCACACAGTTTCTGGATGTGTCCGAACCCCCCGCAGGAGTAGCACTTCTGCTCATTGCCATGGTCACAGTCGCGTGCCACGTGACCAGCTTTGCCGCAGTTGTAGCAACTCTGCTCTCTCTCCTTCTTGGGCTCTTTACAGTCTCTGGAAATATGGCCACTCCTGTGGCAGTTGTAGCATGCTGTATTTGAAGCAGAAAAAAAAAAATCATTAAACAACAATGTAGACAGAGTACCAACTGTACAAAAGATTCAAGTTCTTACTAGGGATGTAACGATACCAAAATCTCACGATACAATATTTATTGTGATATTAAAAAAAAAAGACAAATGAACAAAGAAATGGAACAATTAGTAAATTTTTAAGTTTTGGAATAAAAAGTACATTTTATTCCATCTGATGCAAAAAATAAAATAATTTCCGCAGATGCTATAACCATACGATTAGGAGATCGAAAAAAATAATACGCGGTAATGAAAGCTGTTTGCGTAGCTTGTCAGTGAACTTCGGCTCTGTGTAATGTTAGTAAATGCTGCTTCATCTGAGAGCACATTAAAATACCACATTTAATAACCTGTTTTTACACCAAACTCACCTCAAAATACCAGTCGAGTGCTTTAAATAAACCCTTCTGTGAGATGATGTGGCTTCTTACACAGAATAGGGCACGCAACATTTCATAGTATTCTAAGCAACAATAAAGGCATTGCATTATTAAATACCATATTTTACAGTTTGACTGGTCCTGCGACTTATAGTCAGAGGTGCGACTTATTAAAATTAATTTGACAAGACCCAAGAGAAATGAACCAATAGAAAACATTACCGTCTACAGCCGTGAGAGGGCACTCTATGCTGCTCAGTGCTCCTGTAATCTACACTGAAAACAGAGCGCCCTCTCACGGCTGGAGACGTTAATGTTTTCTCTTGGTTCTTGGGTCTAAATAAATGCGACTTCTAGTCCAGTGCGACTTATGTTTTTTTTCCTCACCGTGACGTATTTTTGGACCGATGCGACTTCTACTTAGGTGTGACTTACAGTCTGAAAAATACAGTACTTTATTATTAAATTACAGCGACATCATTAACTTGATTGCACATGATTGCACAGACACTATTTAAACTGAACTGAGATGACAATTGAATTCAATGATGAACTGCCTTTAACTGTCATTTTGCATTAATGAAACTGTTTTCCAAATGAATGTTGTTCAGTTGCTTTTGTTCATTTTGTTTAAAGCGCTAAATAAATAAAGATGACTTGACTTATAATAAAAAAAATATATGATAAGATGAACTGTATAATGTCATAGTCGTGCATTTACTAGTCACATTAACTAAAGGAAAGCATTTAAATCTTATTCAGCAAACGCTATATGCGTTTCCTGGGTGTCTTCTGAGGGGTGTATTTGGAGTATCTCTGGCCTTCAGATGGAGATTTACTGCTGATCACAGAATCGTGAAAGATGTGCATGAAAATATCAGCTTCTGCCAAATCACGTTTTCTTTTTTTTCTTTTTTGATTTATCGTGCAGCCCTAGATGCAACCCATGTTTCTTTACTGGGAATTAACTTGTTCCCGAACTTCAAAATAGGGATGCAATGATACCATTGTTTCAGAACCGACCCGATCCCAAAAATTCTGAGTATCTCCCGATACAGATTGAATCTGATACCAGCGCAGTTAAATGAATGCAGATTTTCTATACTTCTCTGTGTTGACCTGTTCATTCCTCTTTTGTGTTTATCACAATCTACTACATATACACAACTTCATTTTAAATGGAACACAACAAATGAAATAATATATAATCAATCTAGGGCTGGGCGATATATCGAATATTAGCGATAATATCGGAATAATTTTGATGACGATGTAAAATTTGAATATATCGGGAATATCAAATATTTCAAATTCAAGCATACTTTCCCAAAAGAACGCGCCAAATGTCCAAAAAAGGAACCTGTAACTGCTGACTGCTCTACGCCCCTCTACTACGAGAGCTTAATGATAGCAGTTGCCAGATAACAAGGGTTTAAATCTCCGAATCAGAGCTCCACTGTTACAAGGATACATTTTCTGCCCGGTGTTTGCTTATTTTAAGCAATCTGGCAACCATGCGCACGTGCTCACTCCTCATAGCGGAAGAGCACACAACGATAATCTGAAAACACTAACAAGCAGGAATTGAGCGATCTAATGAAAGCGTCGTTCAGCCGGTCTGTGTTCTGTCGTGAGATCTCAACGGTATTGTTTGCATTTGTGACCGCAAAATAAATGCACTTACTCGACCGCTGATGTTTGAATAGAGAAACATAGGCTATGGCCAATTGGAATTACTATTGTGGAATTTCACTGATATTTTTACACTTTCTGTACTTAATTTGCACTGCTTCATTTACATATAGGCCTACATGTATTCATTTAATAAAAAGCAGTAATCGATCTCTTGGTCTAGATTTTTTTAACTGCTTAAATTAGCTTTTTAATCTAAATAGTGTTGTTTGTTTTTTTAAATGGGCAAAAGAAAATCATGTTTTTTTATTATTTAAATGCAAATGCAAACATAGAGATATATATTGAATATCGTTAAAATTGACAATATTGAGATATATATATATATATACACATACATACATATAAATATATACATACATATATATATACATACATATATATATACATATATATATATATATATATATATATGTATCGCCCAGCCCTAAATCAATCTATGACAAAACTAGTATTATAAACTAGGTTAGTGGATAATTTGGCAGCAAAATATATTCGAGATTCTAGAAAATTCACAGGTGCACAATATTTTTTTTATCATATCTAGTGAAATATTTTATTTGCAAATAAAAGTGAATAAGTCTAAAGTCTGGTAAAATGTTACACATTGCTTTACGGCTGTAGCTATCGAATATTTTAGTAATCGAGTATTCTACCAAAAATTCCATCGATTAATCGAGTTATTGGATAAAATTTGTTTTTGCTTAATTAAAGTGCAATATTAATTATGCAAGAGAAAATAAGACTCCTGGATCTCTTAAAATTAACAACTAAGTTTCCTTTTTTAAATTTTTTTTAAATGCAGAGAATGCAATGCATACATCAAAAATAAAAAATTAATTATTACCCATTGTTTCTCTGTCTGTACTTGTACTGTGAACAATGACAATAAAGTTGACAGATGAATTAAGTGCATTTAAGTGCCATTCAGTTGGGGTTTTAAATAAAGCATTTTCTGAGATGCACATTAAACACATAAAACATTAATTTAATTTATCTTTTAATTATTGAATTATTGAACGTTTTGGTAAACAAAGAGGATTTGCTAAAAAAAAAAAAAAAAACATGGAAGAAATGTTGTGTGATTAAAACTTTAAAAAAGATGTAAGATTTTTTTTTTTTAGTAGTAGGCTATGTACATTCTGCTGAACAACAGTCTTTAACTGGACTTTTATTTTGACGGGTTGACGTACCTTTACAGTTCTGTGTATGTGATGTGACGCTAGTTTTACTCAAGTCAAACGGTCAAATGCTCATGAAGTGACTGTCAGAGCAGTTCTGGAGATGTTGTTCATGTGTTCACGTCATGCGCGCTTCCGTGTGTTTAATGAATGAAGATGCGCTTCTGCTCCATTCATTAATAGGACAGAACAAGAAAGACTATTAATAACCTTTGATTGTGCAGAAAAGTATTATAATACTAAAGGCGCCAGTATAGAGAGTCACAGAGCACTTCTGCACATCCCGAGCTCAGATTGATGAGCTTGAAACAACACGGAGTCTCAGAGCGCTTCTGCACATCCTGTGCTCAGATTGAGGAGCTTGAAACAACACGGAGTCACAGAGCGCTTCTGCACATCCCGTGCTCAGATTGATGAGCTTGAAACAACACTGAGTCACAGAGCGCTTCTGCACATCCCGTGCTCAGATTGATGAGCTTGAAACAACAGAGTCACAGAGCGCTTCTGCACATCCCATGCTCAGATTGATGAGCTTGAAACAAAAGAGTCACAGAGCGCTTCTGCACATCCTGTGCTCAGATTGAGGAGCTTGAAACAACACGGAGTCACAGAGCGCTTCTGCACATCCCGTGCTCAGATTGATGAGCTTGAAACAACACTGAGTCACAGAGCGCTTCTGCACATCCCGTGCTCAGATTGATGAGCTTGAAACAACAGAGTCACAGAGCGCTTCTGCACATCCCGTGCTCAGATTGAGGAGCTTGAAACAACACGGAGTCACAGAGCGCTTCTGCACATCCCGTGCTCAGATTGATGAGCTTGAAACAACACGGAGTCATAGAGTGCTTCTGCACATCCCGTGCTCAGATTGATGAGCTTGAAACAACAGAGTCACAGAGCGCTTCTGCACATCCCGTGCTCAGATTGATGAGCTTGAAACAACAGAGTCACAGAGCGCTTCTGCACATCTTGTGCTCAGATTGAGGAGCTTGAAACAACAGAGTCACAGAGCGCTTCTGCACATCCCGTGCTCAGATTGATGAGCTTGAAACAACACAGAGTCACAGAGCGCTTCTGCACATCCCGTGCTCAGATTGAGGAGCTTGAAACAACACGGAGTCACAGAGCGCTTCTGCACATCCCGTGCTCAGATTGAGGAGCTTGAAACAACAGAGTCACAGAGCGCTTCTGCACATCCCATGCTCAGATTGATGAGCTTGAAACAACAGAGTCACAGAGCGCTTCTGCACATCCCATGCTCAGATTGATGAGCTTGAAACAAAAGAGTCACAGAGCGCTTCTGCACATCCCGTGCTCAGATTGAGGAGCTTGAAACAACACGGAGTCACAGAGCGCTTCTGCACATCCCGTGCTCAGATTGAGGAGCTTGAAACAACAGAGTCACAGAGCGCTTCTGCACATCCCGTGCTCAGATTGATGAGCTTGAAACAACAGAGTCATAGAGCGCTTCTGCACATCCCGTGCTCAGATTGAGGAGCTTGAAACAACACGGAGTCACAGAGCGCTTCTGCACATCCCGTGCTCAGATTGATGAGCTTGAAACAACACGGAGTCACAGTGTGCAGCTGCGCAGTCCTCCGAGTCCACAGAGATCAGTTATTACAACACACAAGCTGCTCTGCTCCAGTTCATCTTCAGTCCTCTCTTCACAGCAGTTCAATCAGTGTACTGTTAGAGCCTCACAACACTTGAAATATGTTCTCACTGAAAAATGTTTTGGTGCTTTATAATGTTTCAGTGCCTTTCGTGGGGATCAACAGTAACACAGTAGTATACGCACAATATCGGATTTGGATCGGTCTCGTCTGACCGATACCCGATCCGCAGAAAATGCCAGGACCGGAGCCGATCCGGAATATCAGATCAATGCATCCCTAATTTAATGGGGACTCAACCCTCTTTTTATTTATGATAAACTTTCTCAATCTAAATTACATTCTCACTGAGGTTTTAGGAAGCCAAACAAATCAGAATATAAAAACAAAAATGACAGTAAAAGCCATATACTGTAAAATAAATGAAAATGAATCTTTAATAGGTATATTATTTTTGCTTTACAGTAGGGAAGTTACAATACTTATTTCCTAATTTCTACAATTGAAAGAGATATTTTAAATTTGGACTGCATTTAAACCGCTAGCTGCCAGGAATTCATACTGCACTTTTATTTTATTCATATGAAGCTTTTATTTTGACCGCAACTGCATTAGAGCTTTTATTTTGAAGGAAAACTTCAGCTTCAGGGAAAACAGGCTTACCAAAACGCATCTCACTACAAATCTAGTTAAATGCTATAATTATCTACCATGAAAATAAAGCCTAATTGGTGGCTGTTGTGTTCCCAAATGTGCGCTTAACTCAACGCAAGTATAATAAATGAGTTGACGCATTCATTCAGTGTGAGCTGAGCTCTTCTGAGGCACAGAAAACACTGGATCACGAGCT